>NW_025110353.1:109670-297170 GCF_011392965.1 Frieseomelitta varia
TTTTTTTTTTTTTCCTTTTTTTTTTTTTTTCGTCGATTCACTCGCGATCATTTATTGATGAGTGCTTTTAATTCGAGCAGAAACTGCGTCCGCGTGCGTCGACGTAATCGAGGATCGATACGCAACGCCCGGACGCGTTTTTCCATCTAAATTCCCGCGAGTCCTTGATCCTGTCGACGCCCGACAACAGTTTCGTAGCACCACTATAACTGATGGACTTTTTATTTAATTACGCGTCGTGCACGCATCTGTGTACTCCTCCTTGTTGGCTCGATGCCTGGAAAGTATCGGTGCCATGGGAATTCGCCCTTACGTTGTTGCCGCCTAATCGGACGTGAGACAATCGACAACTAGCTGCCGCGCTTGTCTCGTCTTTCTTTTTCTCTCTCTCTCTCTCTCTCTTTCTCTCCTTTTTCTCTTCCCTCCGCGTGCGTCGCGTTAAGATGACAAGTCATTAATTCACTTTCCATATTGGGATAATAATCTTCGAATATCTCGAATAATTGACAAATCTTTTCTTTTTTCTTTTGGTTGATGGCTTGATATTATCCACATTTTAAGAAAAAAATATGTAAATATGGGAAAAATTGAATTATGTGGTTTGTATGTAAGGTTTAATTTTAAGCTTATAAAGTCTATTAATTAAAAGTCTATTAATAAACAACCGACTACAATGCAATGACAAATGTAAAGAAAGTCGGTAATACAATTCATATTGAAGGAAAGTCATAAAGCAGAGAGAACGGATCCTCGGATCTTCTAGGAATTGCGAGATTACGAGAAGCAATAAGGGTGAGTGACCCTTAGAAAACTATAAATGACACTCGAAAACAAAGGGGGAAGTTAATTGCATTCTACGCGAGCTGCAGCGTTTTTGGATAAACGATAATTCGGATTGTACAGGCGCATAATTATATAAGTTGTATGATTTTATATTTTTTACACAAAGAAATGTCAAGTTTTCTCTATAACTCTGTCACGACTCTCTGCCAAAAATCTTACCCTCAAAACCTGTGTTTTGATACGCATTTCACATACACACGCAGACAACTGTATGCTTGTATTTTACGTCTCAAGATTAGAGCGGCTAAACAAAATAGTCACGAGTTTGGTTCTTTTCAACCGCATCGAACACTATCCTCGTTTGCTGCGGGTATAAAACTAGATTACATATTTATGAAAATTTGCAATTTGGAGAAAAACACCTATTAAGTTATTATTGCAACAGGATATTTTGTAGAAATTCGCGTGTTATTTGAAATTTCCGGCAAACACGCAACGATCGCAGACGCAACTAGTTGCAACGAAATCCTTCGTGCCGTGTTTCGATCGGCAATTACCGGTGGTAACGTACGATGCGTTCGCAAATGAACGAATGATTCGCGCGTCTCTGATCCTGGCGCTGGGGCAGAGGGCCAGAATGAAAGGATCGCTGTTATCCCGTGAAATTCAACGTTCGAATACACCGATAGCGACCGCTCGACCGCAGACCATCAAATTTAATTTCATAAATGGCTGTCGTTGGTAACCAGCGCGCGGTCGTGTTTGGTAGGCGAGCGACTACATGCAAACACTCGTGTCGAATTATTTGCTCGTATATATTCTTTCGTCGGGTCGAGCCGCGATCGATAAGCCTTTCGCTTTTCACTTCCATTGCCAATATTCCCACATCACTGCAAATAATAACACACCGAAGAGAAACGAGTTAATTCGAACGAGTCAGACGCCGATATGGTATCAGAAGCTTAAGTTTCTTAAAGCGGAAAGCACAGTGGACGACCAACATATATTCGTACGTCTCGTCGACGTTATCATCGCGTGCGTTGTTGCACGAGGCATTGCGAAATTTCATTAGCGCGGTAACGAGACCCGACTATCGTGATCGTATTGGCGAAATTTGAAACCAATCTGTGAAACGGACGTGAAAGTAACGAGATATTTACCGCGTACGGGCGTACATTTAATGAAAAATTAGTATCACAACAGGCAAACAGCCATGTAATTTCGCGAATAATCGACTGTTTAAACATTTCCGCGATCTCCGCGAAATATTACACATACGAGTAAGTATCTCGGAGTTTACCGTAATCGCGAGAATCGTGTTTCATTGCTGCGCTAATGCGGAATTTCAAAATGTTTTTATACAACGCACGTAGCGTGTTTCGTGTGCGAAATATATTTATATATAAATTTCGTGATGTAGGTATACATATATTTCTAACATGAGCGTAGGAAATAAAGCACGAAAGGCCCGGAAAATTACGCGAGAATCGTCGTCGCAGCGAGGTATTAAACCAAGCGCGAAATACAAACGCGACGCGATTTTCCACGCCGAAACCGCTTTCCCGAATCGCTCGGAATCGTTCGGCGACAATTGCGTTTTACAGCGTTGCAGAAGCAAACTGCACGGTCCGAAAAAGAGCTAACGCGTAATATTCCACTTTCCCTCTTCTGGTTTCGATAAAGTCGAAAAAACTCGTCGGGGAGGGAAGGGGGATGAAATCGTCGCGTGCGCGAGAGTCACCGCCACCGGGGTTGGCCGGCTGATCACCGGCTATGAAATTTAATTTCATAAATGGCAATCGGAGGTATACGCGAGTTCGTAGTCTGTTTGCTCGTACGCAGTGTGTACAAATATCGGGCGGGCAGCGTAATACGTATTACCCGCGGCTATCTGCCGGACTCGCGTACGTTGGTTGTCTGCCACCGATCGCGATTGCGCCAACGATCGAAATCACGAGGCCGCGCAGCCGAACGCCGGTTCGTCTTCGCCATCGGTCGATAATTACTTACGCGCGGCAATTAGGTAATGGACGAGGGGAGAGAGGGGCGAAGGGACGGGTGAAAGAGAGAGGAGGGAGAGAAAGGAGAGACGCAACCGCGATCAATCGTCGCGTCAAACGAATCCAATGGTGAGCGGTACGATCGCCGCGACGTGTCTGGCATTTTTATCCTCGGTGCGACGCGCGCGATGGAGAAAGCCCGCGCGGTCTCGGTTTTCCTCCCACCGACGACGCACGCAAACCTTATAAAACGAATAAAAGCGGGGGCCCGTCCATGCGTGCTATCGAATGAACCGAATTCTTTTACGTTCCAGCGAGCCCGGGGATCGTACGGACTATAAGGCCGAACCAAGATTTCCACCCGGATACTGCGACCATGGAGGGAGGAAACGTACGGCGAACAACCGTGCCCGCCAGCTTCTTTTATGCTCTACAACTTTCTGGAAGAGAATTATGTAAAAGCGTTATCGTATTGTATAACCGACCGTTGCCCGACGGTTAGGTTTCGGCAGGAGGGAGGACGAGGCAGGCTGGATCGGAATTTAAGGATGCTCGAAACGCGTGTGCGTTTGACGAGTGTGTGATTATGGAAGTCGTATCGATCGTTGGGGAGAGGTGAAAGCGGAAGTGTTCTTCCTTTTTTGATGAGTCACGACCGAAATTGGGTAACTTGTAACGAGTTCTCTTGCGAGGGTAGCTATTTATTCTCCGCGATCTAACGAGCGCTACGGCAGACGAAGGGGGGAAAATTTATATTGCACGGTATTGTTCTTTTCTTTTCGTCGAAACCTCGTTTCGAGGACGTTTAGAAAAAAGAACCGACAAAGTAGTCAACACGATCGAACATTTTCGACGGCTGGATAAATGAACGGTCATTGATCGAGAGAGCGTGTCTCCTCTACCCTTGTGTTGTTTGAATGAACCAAAAATGAGCGAGCGAGCGAGCGAGCCAGCGTGCGCGTCCAAGCAGCGTCGTAAAGTTGGCCGTGTATAAATGAATAAAGCAATTTCTCGATTGACTGATGAAAAGCACTTCCATATAATGGTACCGATGGAAATTGCCGCTTTCGTTTGACTTATGAAGCATTAAACTGAGTTTAGAAGCTTTTGCCTAGGCTGGCCAGGCATCGAGCGGCTTCCTCTAAAAATAAAACCGGTAAATAGGCTGAGGCTCGTCCCTTGGAAAGAGTTCTCCTCTCCGGTGGCGCTAGTGTTTTCCTTTAATGAGACCATTCACCATTAGCACGGCCTTTCCTCCCCCTTTTTTTTTTTTTTTTTTCACCTCGCCGCCGTCGCCGCCGCGACAGTTTCAAGCGCAAAAACTACCAGCTTCATACGTGTCAATACTCCATCACCTGTTCATAAAAGACGGGTCGTGTTTCGCCGTGTCAAAGGTGCAGGGAATAAAAACATTAAATCGCGTACAAGGGTAAAAGAATAACTAACCGGGGCTCTGCTAAAGGAGAATCGAGCTGCAGGAAATTGCGAGTAGATGTCGTAAATTAAATCGTGGAAGGCTCGGCGACCGGGTTTTGGCGACACGACGACAATACGTAACACAGGTAATAAAGTCGATCGAGATCGTCGTGCATATAACACACGTAAAATTTATCCGTGTAAAAGGGACGTAGTCACAAAATAGACTGTAACCACGTATGCGATTCGCGAATGTGCTCAAATATTTATCGTGGTCTGCGCCTGGACCGGAATGACGTACAGTCGACTATAAATCGGCAATAAATGCGCGGCCTCAACACAAAGATTCAACTATTGGATGACAACGGTGTTATCGTCTCGGGGCAAAGAGTTGTCATCCGTCAAGGGTTTGCCTTTCCGGACAGATAAAATCCTAAGGGTGATTTCCGATCAGGCTCATCAACTTCTCATGCGTTTTCTGATCGACCGCGCTTATTGTTTTTCCAATGGAATCGAGAGTTCGAATGATGTCGAAAATTTCTTCTCGCCCTCCTCGCGAGCGAATAATTAAGGAACTGGCGAGCGCAAAGGGAGGACAAGCGACGAGAGCAAGATTGGGAACCGGATGAAAAACGACGAAGGAGCCCGGGCTACGCGAGCTTCGGCTGTAGCTTGTCGTTATATTATAGGAACCGCGGTACGAATGGTAATTTCAATCTGTAAGGATTATCCGGATAACCGAGGTAATCGATATTTATATCGAAGTCGACGAGGGTGGGAAACGGGACGAAGAAGGGGCAGAAGTGACGTTGGAGAAACGGGCTTAAGCCGCAGATATTGTGATTCCCGAACCTTTGCGGAAATGCTTAAACGCCGGGATACATTGTAACCTACCTGCGAGCTATTTCCTCCTCGCCAGACTTTTTCAAATATCGATGCCCGCTTAATCGTCTACGAGACGAACACGGCGTACTACGAGCGTACGATCGTTAAAATACACGAAATAATTTCTAGATCGTTCGCTTCTTTTTTTTTTTTTCTTCCTTTTTCTTTCTTCTTTCCTCCTTTCCTCCTTTCGTTAAATGGAACGTCAAGGAACGTATCCCCGCGAAATATACGGCCGTCCAATTTACCATTCGTTTCCGTTCCGTTCCATTCCGATAGACATTTTCTTATTTTGTTTGTATAGCCTATGCCTCGCGAAGCTATTGTTTGCTTGGTTACGCGATATTTGCAGAGAATCATGGACTCCAATTATATGGGGAAGAGGAAGAACGAAACGCACGGCCGTTACGTACGTTAGGGTCACGGATGCCCGCCGGCTTGTTATTCCACTGAAAACCGTTGTATCTCGCGAGATCTTCGATCGTTAGAAGAGGGCCCGTAAGATTACCCGGCGGAGAACTTTGAAACAATATTTGTTAAACCGGCCTACCTTGATAGACGGCTAAAACCACTTTCGAAATTTGCCGCGAAACGTATTCGACGCGACTTTATTACTCTCTTTATTCGTCATTGAGAAAGAGAGAGAGAGAGAGAGAGAGAGAGAGAAGGAGAATAAAATTTCCGAAAAATCACACACATATCGATCGGCGAAAGATCAGAGGAAATCGGGACAAAAAGATGCTTCCGACGAGGAGGAAACAAAAGAGCTCGGTGACTTTATGGTCGTGGCGGTTTGTACGTAAAAATCTATCAACAGACCCTCTTCTCCTGAAGAACGACACGGGGAGATGAAGTGGCGGCGGGGGCGTGGGTGGGTGAAAGGCAGCCGCGGGCGAGACAGCACCACGGCCACCCCTCCGCAACAAGCGGTATTGACGAAATTGATTGCGGAGGGTGTATAACCGAGAGCTTCGCTTCGTGCGGGGTGGCGCTATCCGTGAGCCCTGTCCGGGGGGTTGGAGGGAGTGAAAGAACGAAGGAGAGGATGGAGGGCCCGACTCGTCCTTCCTCCCGCCTCGCTCCCTGCCGCCGCTGAAACGCAAAAGGGTGAGAAAACATTGTTACTAGCAGTTACTCTTGCGCGCGGCTCCCTACCACCCTGAGCCCTCCAGTTCGTAACCCGCTGCGCCCATTCCACCCTCCTACACACACACACACACACACACACACACAAAGTGTTCCCGTGCCACGCACGTGTTACACAGCCCCCGGGGATGAGCGGCAGAATTGAACGGATGTAGAAATCAAGGATGAGAGACGAACGAGAGAAGGACGAGTGGAAGCCTTAAGGGCAACGACTACGTCGCGAGTCGGCTATGCGCCTGAACTTTTCGGATCGTGAGAATCGAGTCGGAATACCTTGCCCGTGGGGGTGAGGCGATGAAACTCGACGCGGAGTATATCGCAAAGCCGTGGAACTCGGTGAGACACGCGACCGATTAAGGGCTGCAGAGTGGAAATCGGTACACTTTGAGGTCACGGGACACGGATCAGGGCAACGAGGACACGGTTCACGCAGTTAAAGCTACAGCGGGAATATTTTCGGATGGACGAACTCACAGTTGCACAGAATCTGAATCGAAAAGTTCGAATGCTGTCTAATTATGGAATTCGATTCTAATTACGTTGGGTATCCCGTTTCGATTTTTTGTTCTTTTGGTTCTGCGATAATCTCGGAACGTCATGTCCAAAGATAAAGAATAAATGTGCCACTTTTCGTTCTATTCTTGTCCGAAAATTGATCGACACTCATGAAAGATCGAAAAAGAAACTGACAGCTTTTAAGTTTTAAACAGTCAAATGTCAGGTTTCTAATATTCGATGGAAACACGAAACGCGAAGCGGCGAATTTAATCGTTCGTTATAGTTTCCGTGGGTTGTTCGGTTTTCATCGGGCAACATTCACGGTGCCATCGTTTTGATAAACTTTGCGGCTGGATGGCGGCCCGTTTATTCCAAACAACGTCATCGCGCTCGAGCGAATTAGCGTGCTGCATCATTAATGCGCAATAAATGAGAAATAAGGCGTGCGCGCGGCCAAGTATCCTCAATTACCGTGAAATCACATTTTTCCGCTGCTTAATCGTCCGGATCGGTACAATTAGGTCGCGGATATCAGCGACCCATTAAATTTCCGATATACATACAAGCAACGTTGATGCGGAAAACGCTTCGTTTAATTCATTTCACCGTTGACCTATCGAAAACTAATCTCTCTTCTGTTCCTATTTATAGCTCATTGTGCCTACGTGTATAAGAATTAATGTACGATAATGTTCGATCTGTATTGTCCTTTTACCTCAAACTATTTTACTACACTTTACATCCTTAACTGTATGGGCACAACGGTGTGTTGTTTTTTACTTCCGCCGGAGAGAGGTTTCAAATGATGGAATGCGAATATAGATTAAACACTTAATAACTAACAACTATATGCAGGGTTGAATGATGACTGTGTGACTGATGCTGTGTACTGTATGATTGCTGTATAAGATGAGCCAATAACCTGCGTGCCTGTGCTTATATAGGCGGTAGTACCATACTCTCTCCATACTTCGGGCAAAGGTGTCTCCTAGAGGCTCTGCTCTTTGTTTTGCTCATGCCGATCTTTTCCATATCCCAGTCCCTTCTTCGATGCAGGAGAAAGTTCAATTAGACAGGACAACAGGGAAATTGGGAAAGTCGGCATGGTTATTGCCTTGATCGTCAATAAAATTCCTTGCCAGATGTTGGAGTCAGTTATGGCTGTCGTAACTGTCGTTTACCTGTCCGAATAGCATGTTCTGTTCCAGAACACTAACTCTTGTTCAAATAAATCTGAAAACTCTTGGCACTGGTTACCGGAGCATTCCCCATTTTGTAGTAATGACGTACTAATTTGATCGAAATGCACAAATTACATTACAGCTGGAAACTATCGCATCGAGTATTAAAATTGCTGGCGAATTGAGTTTCGTAAGTCAATTAAATCATGCTGTAATATGCGATTACACGTAGTTACAGAGGTCATTACGTAGAACAGAATCGTTACAATTTGATCTGTAATTTTGTAATTAAAAAACCATCAGGTGTTGTGAATAGCATCGCGCGATAGCTTTTCGTTTCTAGACTTCCGATTTTGACATGGGGCAGGAAGGAGCGTCGACACATAAAGGCACGGGGACAAATAAAGGCACATCTTGCGAGAAAAATGAGGCAAAGAGAACCGTCGATAGATTGCCCGGTCGATAATCCAGCGATCAAGGGCAGAAGGCAAGCGATTGGTGTTATTTGTCAACGCTCGGCAATCTCGCTCCGTGCTACAGGATCACGCTACGGAATCATTATCGACGTAAACTTCCGCCGGCGAAGAGGGTAAAGAAAAGCGAGACAAATTTGGCGGGTAATTTGTTTTCTTCCGCTGGTATATCCTGGCGTACAGCACGGAAGAAGGACAGAAGGAGGGGTCGAGGTAATAAAAATTGCACCAGGAAAAATTGGGCCGCACGATCAGACCGCAGATGAATCTCGTCCTCGATTGTCTCACCGTGCTAGCGCCAATTAAGTTCATTATTTTTGTCTCGTTTTCAGCGGCAACAGATCATTTAGATATTCAACAGTCGCCATTTTATTAACCTTATAACATCGAGTGAGACTCGTGGTAAGGAATTCGAGTTAAACATAAGAAGCACGAGTGATTCATAATTGCGCGATTCATCTTGGCCACATTCACAGACGTGCAAATATAACATTTGTCTTAAAGTGTTAACTTTCTGCCGATTTCTCAAAAAGTCAGTAATTTAAATTAAAGCATTTATTTACAGATTGAAATAAAGTATTACCGATGCATCATTTACTTCAAGATCATTAATCATTTTCGTTCACGCGATGAATCGTTGATAACTCTTTCCGATTTTTCTCTTATGAAATGCTCTGACGCCGAAGCTGTTTATATTTAATTTGAAATACTGATCTTAAACAATACATATGTTTCAAAATAAACTACTTAAGTCTCCTTGATAAAATTTAATATTTCAAAATTGTTTCAACGTGACCTTGAAGCAACGAAACAGATGTCAGGCCTCTCACAAAATTAAATTATCTGTTCCTAACATTCGTATATGTATATATTATATATGTATATATCATAAGGTGCGTACGATTGAACAAATTCGATACAATTTTTGCTACTGACAGTGTGTGTGACACGCACCATCATAGTACAATGAGTTAAGATTCTAATCTCGTTGCACGAGCGATTTTACCAAAGAATTACCGCGAGATCGGCGAACGAAAACGGGTGGAAACGACACTAGGTAAATGGCTGGCTCTCTACATTTGGAATTTGAAATATTTAATCCGGAAAGGGAGAAACCGGAAGGTTCGTGAAACATTGTCGCAACGGGGGCAGTTTGAGCCAGATGGTGGAGGGGGGGGGGGGCGACAGAACGTGTCTGTCTTACCGTGTAAATCCGTTCTCTGTGTCGTCTCGGTTTGTCTTGAAAGCACGGTAAAACTACCATCCGGCTCGGCACGACGGTACAGGAAACAGAGCCGGTCTACAAGACCAAAGCCTCGGTCACGGATATTGACATTTCATTAAACGAGATTCCTGAGGAACGTGTGTACGTACGTTCAATTTCCGGCTGCTTGCGAAGCGAAACTGGAACTTGTCAAAATGTATGTTGTATAGTTTCGGAACGCCGCGCCTTTGTCTACCGGCGTTTGTTGAATACATCCTGTGCATCTTGCACGCGAACCCTCGTGTAATTTTCATGAGGCGACGCGATTCGCCAATTTTCTTCCTCCCCTGCTCGTCAAAGCTCTTTCGATCTTTCAGAAAATTAATTGCCACTCGTCTCCGTTCGATCTCTTAAACAGCCTGTTTGATCTCTCAGCAGCTTCGTTTTCGAATTTGTCGACACTTTCCTGAAATTTCTGTAACGCGAGGATTTTCCAAGCAGACTAATATTAGCGCGCCGCGGGAGATTTGTCTCTCGCGTTCGGATTGATCCCGGAAACTGTGAATTATTCGCTTCTCCGGCGCCGTATAAAAATAACATTAATCGTTATTCAAACGTGTGACTAAAAGCGTGAAACGAACGTCAACGATTGCGCAAACATTTCGATACTTTGCCAAGCTTTGAAAGCTCTCAAAGGAGAGAATCACATCGTCCGATATTCGAAACGGGACGAAACGAAAAATAACACTTTGTCGCGCGTATCTCCCGGTAAATTTTCCCGGGGAGGAAAGATCAACGGTTATGAGTTCGGGAAATGGGCATCGCATTAAAGACGAGGCACCCCCCCTGATATTTATGGCTCGCGATCTATACGTGTGTCCGGAAGCGCGCGCGCACGAACCTGCTGGATAACTCCAGCAGCAGCCCCGATGTTCATGTTGAAAAATCTAGTGAATAAGTAGATGCTAAGCAGTTTCTCGAACTAACTTTAAATGGGGAGCGCCACGTGAAATATTTGTGTAGTACAACGAAATTTATGTCGGCGGATCGCGGGACGTGTGGGAGGGAAAACTTTTATCAAAAAGTGTTTTGCATTACTTAAACGCGCTTCAACCCGCGCTTGATTTCTATTCGTCTATCGTGCGAGAGATTTCGCCTATAAGTTTCCACGCCGCCCGCCATTGTTAAAAATTCGTTAAACATCCGCCGCTTCGGGGCCGATTTCACGAAGGCGAATCTTCGCAATCAAGCAAGTTACGTTTTGTCGTAGCAGCGAGAAACGCCATTGGATTCATTTTCATTTCACAACGCGGATATCGTTCCTCGTTATAACTTCGACTTTAACTAACTAGCTGTTCCCGAGAAGGAGGAAGAGGAAAAAAAGAAACGTGTCGAACGAGGCGAGTAACAATGATACAGCAGGTGTCCGCCAATGAGAGGGAACAAGCCCGACAAGCAAAAAGTTTCGACGCTAGGTCGAAGTTTCGGTTCGAAATCGTCGAGCGAAAAAACTCTCGAGGAATCGGATCGCCGTCACCTTTCGACAGATCAGGTGCGTACCTGTGTTCGTTCGGTATTAAAACTTGCAACTTCGAAACGAACGTTCCTTGCGACTTTTTCTTTCTCATTCTTTCGTTACTTACGCTACGCGTGTCTCGACAGCTCTTTCTATCCGGGCGATAGCTTCGTCGATCTCATCGGCGATTCACAAATTAAAGAACGCATGTTTCTTACTATCGAACGTCGAACGCCGTAGATTATAGATTCATCCGCCATTTCTGAAAATGTTCGTTTAATAATGATGAGAATGGGGAAAGGGGGAGGAGGGGAGGGGAGGGAAGGCGAACTGCGCGTACTTCATATAAATGGGAAATAAAGTTCGATAAATAAGACAATATCCGCCCAACTTGGGATAAAATTCCCCGGGGAAGTTTTAAACAATTTCTATTAAACAGGCGACTCGGACGAGGCGAGTGAAGCACGCTCCCAATGTTCCCCGAGCAAACCATCGCGATCGGATATAATCCGGAGGAAAAACGAATCGCCGATAAATTATCTATATAACTTTCGATCACTATCCCATTACCGGCATAGCACTCGAGCAGCGTCGAACGGAGCAGAGGAGAAAGACGACGGATCTTTTCACGAGGAAACGTCGCGTCGGGTCGCGTCGGTTTCTCAGCGTGGACCGTTCGTCTTCCCGAGAAGGAACGTCGCTAGAAGGAGGGAACGATTCGTCGAAAGAGGAGGGTCGTAAGCGTCGCGCGAAAAGAGAAAACTTTCTTTGGCGATCCCGAGGAATCTCTCTTTTACCATTCCCCCTTCTCTCCCCCCTGCCCGTTGCTCTATCCCTTTTCTTCCTGTTCCGACGACAGAGTCCATAAATTTTAGCAATTTCTAGAGTGCTTCTCTCTCCCTTCCTCCCTTGCTCTTCGGTGGCGAGGCAACAACGGCAGGAATAACAACGTGACGACAGCGCCCAATTGTCCCCTAATGCCGCGAAGTTTCTATTCAGAACATCTTTTTGTGCGTTACTAC
This sequence comes from Frieseomelitta varia, assembly GCF_011392965.1. NCBI lineage: Eukaryota > Metazoa > Arthropoda > Insecta > Hymenoptera > Apidae > Frieseomelitta > Frieseomelitta varia. The sequence goes on from NW_025110353.1 coordinate 121,795, forward strand.
CGGCGGACGTGGGAGTGAAAGTCGCATCTCGCCACGGTAGCTGGGAAGGGCAGCAACCTCGCAGCAATTCGGCCAGGGAGCAACGTGGGAGGATTGCCAACTCCGCTATATGATAATGGACCGACGATGCCGTGCCTACTCGATCTATAACACGCGCCGCGATATAGACGCGTCCGCAGATTACATATACAGGGTGTTTCGTAACTTGTGGGATCCACTTCGGGAGCTGATTATACGCCTAAAAATAATGAGAAAAAAGTCATATAGATATATGTCCTATCTGTCTTTGTTTATGAGATATAATGAATTTTATAAACAGAACAAACTCTGTGTCCGGTCTCTCTTTCCATAGACTGCAATAGTGATGAAGCTAGATTTACCAGGGACGGTATATTCATAATTGGGATGAAGGAAACCCACATATCATTGTGCATTCAAGACATCAACACCAGTTTAGTTTAAACGTATGGGCAGGGATAATTGATAAATTTTTAATTGGACCTTTTTTTTCTTAATGGGAAACTAACAGGTACAAAGTACGTTGATTTTTTTGAGCACGCGTTTACACGAAATATTAAAGGAAGTTCCAGTCGATATTAGACTTTGTATGCGGTTTATGCATGATGGAGCTCCGCCGCGTTTTAGCCGAGTGGCTAGGCAATTTTTAAATCATACTTTGCAAATAAATGGATTGGTCGTGGAGGTCCTATTGCATGGCCTGCTCGTTCTCCGGATTTGAATCCATTAGATTTTCATTTGTGGGGACATTTAAAATCTATTGTNAGAGAGTAACCAGATGAATGACAAGACGCGTGCAGGCTTGTCTTCAAATGCAAGGTGGTCATTTCGAGCATCTTTTGTAAAAGTAATTAAAACAGAAAATTCATTATATCTCATAAACGAAGACAGATAGGACATATATTTATATGATTTTTTTTTTTCATTATTTTTAGGTGTATATATATACGATATTTGGTTCTCTCTGTCGCGGTTCCTGGTTGGTTTTCCCTCGCTCGCGCGACCACGCCGCGGATAGGCGAGAGAATGTACCGAGACGAACGTGCCGGGGGGGGAAAGTAGTATAGGCTAAACCAGCGAGATGAACGCGACGCCCAATTACGTAAAACGGTCCCGATGAAACGTTCCGGGGGAAAGTGAATTTCATTTGCATTTTATAACGATTCGATACTCGATCGCGAGGGCTGAGACTTCGCGCGGAGGTAAACTCTGTTGGGCGTTAAACAAAAGGCTGGTCGATCTGGATGAATTTACTGTGGGTTAAATATTTTGTCAGCCAATTTAGTTCAATCCAGTTTGTTTTGTTTTCGAGTAATGTGAAACGTGTTCATCGTGAACAGCGAAATTCTCGACAAGAAACGTACCGTAATTCTGTAATTGTATTTTCTAGAATTCTCGATACGTAATAAGTTGTTTTTCGTCTTCGATCAGGTTGCATTCGAATTGAGAAAACACCGGCGATCTTCAACAGCGATTTCCACCGTTACCGTTGTTAACGCGATTAAAATTGGTTCGGTGAGGCATGTTAACGAAAAAACGCGTAGATAAGGATGTTAATATCGTTCGAGTCGAAATCGCCGACAGGACGGTGAAGAAGACTCACCTGCCAGCACGCGTCGTGTCGCGGGGCTATAGAAAAACAGGCGACACGCGTAATTTTTATCGGTGTGGCGCGCGACTGCCGGGCAGGAAGTCACGTGGCGAGATAAACAGGCACCCCACGACCGAGAACGGACGGAGAAGCACGTTACATTTCCGACGACGATGACAATTCGACGCATCCTATGTTCCAGCTTTTCATTGTTACGTATGTATCTCGACCAGTGGCCCGGTCTGACCGATACGGGAAACACGAAACACGAACGCCGCGGGGTGTCTGGCTGAAAAAGGAAGCCACTGAATGAAATCTCGGCAGAATGGAAGACTGAGAAAGGGAGGGAAAGCCGGGCCGGGGGTGCGCCGCCTGTCAGTATTCCCTGTACCGGCGCGTTCAACTTTAATTTATCAATCAAACCGTATCGTACATACGCGTGTTGGTTCGAGCCAATAGTCTCGAAATTATTTTGAAAATTATTTATCGCGCGGTACAAACAGTTTATTTATGAATTTCGTTCGTTGCCTCTGTTGCCGCGCGGTGCTTTTGTCCGTAAACGTTTACGGTGGTAAATAATTCTTACCGTTTATAATTACAATGATTATATGCCACCGGTATATGCAAAACGGGTAGCGAAATTTCTCTCTCGTTCTCATTTCGAAGCGATAACGCGGCTGTGACTCGATTGTAAAACCGGGCGAATATTTCATAATTCCGTTTCACGTTCGAGCTTCTTCTTTGGGAGATCGCGTTGCATGCACGCGGTGAGAAGCAGCGCGCGATGGTCAACTCGATTAAAAATACATATTCAAAGCGGCGGTTGCCAATTGGGGCAAGAAATTGCACAGCAGCCGTTCATCCACACACGGCAAACTCGACGCTACGTTTCCGATAGAGTGACGGTTTGACGCATCACTTTGCCGCAACCCGTTCTTGAGTTTTTATTGTTATGCATCCTTTTTCGTAGCCGATACGCGAAACACAAAACGAATCGCTGCGGGGCATCCGTCTCGGAGAGGAAGCCACTGAACCAGATCCGAAGCAAAAGAGAGAAAGAAAGGGGACGGACAAACACGGCGACGAAAAAACCAGGCAACCGGGAAACGAAGACTGCAAAAGGGAAATTAATCGGAAATCGAAGCGGCGCGCTCGCATCCCTAACGAGTCGGCTTTTAATAACTCGCCCCGAAAATCAACGAAAAATTCATCGGCCGGACGTTGTATTCCGCCTCTTTGCTTTTTAACGTTTAACCCGCTGTTTAACTCCATCCCCGTTTGATGTAAAATCAAACATAACGCAATATCATACGCGTGAATCGGCGTAATTTTGAATACTCTGAAGAATGTCGACGGTACAATAAAATTCATATTAAAGGAGAAACAAACGTAAAACAGACACAAAGGATTGTTGAACTTTCGAGGAAATGCGAAATCCCTAAAATGAATAATGGTGCCAGCTGAAGACTATAAATGAAATTCGGAAGTAAAGAAAGAAGTCGCTAGATAAGCTCCGAGAAAACATAAGAATAAAGAAAAAGGAGGAAGTCAATTGGATTCTATGCAAGCTATCGAACGAGTTGTATACAAGTGTACAATTCTTTACAAAACATTCCGACGAATTGAAAAATTCCAGGATCGATACGTAGACTGTCGAGCGTACAAGTACAAGTACGACCTCGAAGTCAAATACAAAGGTAACAAAAATTGATAAACCAGTGAGGTCACGTTACGTTAGACTTATCATACATTTGCCGCGCGATCCTCGCGCACGACTCATTCACAACAGTCCGCTGGGACAAAGTGCCCGCTCTGCGCCGCGTCGATTAACGAGTCTCATTGTCGCGCACCTTGATGAACCCTGAACGCGTAGGAAGCGAGAACAAAGCACCGCGGGCGGTCCAGGTTCGAAGTGGAAGCCTTTCGAGAAACGAAACGAAGGACACCCTCCTGAACAGAGGGAAACAGAGATTACAAGAGAGAATGAAAGAGAGAGAGAGAGAGGGGGGGGGGGGGGAGGGGGACAAGGGACGGAGAAAGTCGGCTAGCGAATCAACGTTTATCTCTCCGACGGAGCCGGGGTTTTAATGGGCTGTTCGAAAACTGTGCGAAATAATCTGAGGCCGCCGGTCTCTGCGGGCAACGGGAGCTGGTGAAACAGAGACGGAGAGCGTCGGTGCGCGGAAGGGTGGATTGATAATACACGGCCGGTGACTGTTACGGTGGTAGTAATTGTAGCCCGACGCCGGTGGTTGTGTGGGCTTTAGGAAAGGCAACGAGGGGTGGCCAAGCCCCAACGACAATACCTTACGGTTCAGCGCACTCTCGGCTCGGGATCATCGAGTTTGAATCGGAACGCGGTGCTCGTGGACGATGGCAGTGGTGACGGTGAGCCGAGTTCCGGCCATCGGGGACCCTTCGCGGCTCTGTTTAAACTAGACACGTGGCCCCGTTTACGTTTCGAGGGTGTACACAGGCGCACGCATGCGTATGTCCCCCGCATCAGTAGCGGCGGCAGCGGCCGTGTGCGTGCACGCGCGTTTCGTTGGTCCTTTGAAAACCGAAATCAAATACATTTATTTGAGCGCGGCGCGGACCGGGTCAGCGGGAACGCGTTCCATTGTTGGCCGCTGTCAGCCTGGAAGAGATCGCGCGACTTTATTGGCCGTTTAACAATCGGAGGGCTGGCGATTCGATCGCGCCACGGGATTTCGAAGCTGACGCTTTCCTGATTAAGATTCTCAGTCGCCGAGATTACGCGGTTCGCCCATCTCCGGAAACCGATGGTGCGGTTTGTTATTGTCTCTCGTTCGAGCTGCTCCTTTGCGACTTGATTGTATCTACCAGCTAATTACTCGTAAAAAGAGAAAGAGAGGCAGAGAGTGGATAAGATAGGAGGAGTAGGTTAAAGTTACGTTAAAAAGAAGATTATACCGGGATTTAATTCCGACAGGGCGGCGCACTCGAATTAAACTCCCCGGAAGTCATCGTGGAGTACACTTAAGCACGAGAAGACCAGCAGTCGTAACGTAGCCGGTATCTAGCAAATAAAATACCGTAGTCGGTCTTCTCTTTATTCCGGCCGGCTGTAAATATGCAAATTGTCAGGACTGCCGTCCTTCTTTGTCTAGAGGATCGGTAACTGGCGCGGCGCGTCGGGCGTTGTCGGTTTCAGAGGGAGGCACGGCCGATGGGATTCAATTTACTTCCACCAAAATGGTGTACGCGATAATACACTTTGGATGCGCGGCTACCCTCCACTATATTATTGCCTTCGTAATAACGTGACAGTAATTTGTATGCAAAATCATTTCCCTCAGCTATCCGACCGCGTAAACGTTTCGTCCTTCCTCGCCAAGTTTTCTTTGTTTGCACGCCCAACTATCTTCGAAACTCGATAAATCGACGATTCCGTTTAAGATTCTACGGACTCTCTCTCTCTCTCTCTCTCTCTCTCTCTCTCTAACATGACAACGTATACTTGTCTTCCGTTGTTTGATATCGCCGCGGTTATCGATATAATCCGAGTAAACGAGACAGTTGAAATCTGGGACACGACTGGGGAAATTACTTGGCAAGCGCGCCCCCGACAAGGTTTTTGGTCGGTAGACGGGCTACGGAAGTGTGTCATCGTCGTTACACGAAATTTCAACCTTCTGCAACCTTGTGGATATATACGCCGCTTCTGTTCTCTTCCCTCTACGTGTAGCCTCTTTCCTCCAAACGTTCAACTCAAAGAGGCGACGTTTCCCTTGGTTCCTTTCCATCCGCGAGCAAATTCCGCCAAGTCAAATAAAAATCGTCCGTTTCGAAATAGTCACGAGCGAAACGCTGCTTTGAAGCAGTATGGAGAATGGCGGATTTTACTCGAGCCGCTATGCTGCATTGGATTAAAACATTCGTTCGTACGAGAATCGTAGCGGCCGATTCATCAGTTTCGAATATTTGACAGATTTCAACGAATTCTCGCCGAAGTTTCGGTTTCATTGGGGCGCGTCCGTCCGTCCGTCCATCCATCCGTCTGCCGGGATCCGGAGGCGGCGCGAACTCGCGCTCGCAAACTCTGATAATATACCGCTATCATCGGTCTCGAGCCGGGAACCGGAGAAACAAATGCCGCGCGCAGAGAACAGGGCGAGCCGGAAAACAGGCAAGAGCGTAGCGTGGACGAGAAAGGCCAGGAAAATTTATTTCGACCATCCAATTGTATTTTCCTAAGTGGAGGCTCGTGCTCCATCGATAGCTCATCCAGACGGAGCTTTCTCTTATCTCGGTTAACCGAGTGATGGATGTCGATCTCTTTCCAATTCCTCCGCTATATCGACCCTTTGCTTTATGCAGGATGGAAAATAAAAGAAACACAGGACAGAGAGCGAACGAGAGAGAAAGAGAAATAGTAGAAGGCGCGCGCGCATGCGAGCGACCGACCGACCGACCACGTTCAACTGTACAACTCGAGCATGGAGCAGCACAAATAAATCTACCATGCTCGATCTCATGAAGTCCTTCCTCAACAAGATTCCTCCGGCCAGCCCACGATCGGGGAAATACATGCAAAAGGGGGAAAGCGAATGGAAAAGTATCCTTCTGGACTATTCTCCCGGGTACTCGCGATAAAAGGTTTCCCTCTATTGCTACTTTTGTGTAATTCCGCCCCATGTATCCGCGGTTTCTACTTTCCTCAACCAACTATCCTCTACGCTATCTCGCTTCGAAAGGAGATTTACGTCCCGTTCTTATTTAAATTGCGATACCGGGATGTACCGGGGTATAACAAAGAGCGCAAGAGGGCTAAAAGTGGCACGGAATAAGATATTATTGGTGTTCTCTTCTGTCTCGTACCGAAACGATGGTTTACCGCGTCCTAAAATGTCACCAACTTTCGAATGCTAATGAATTTCTGTGTACGTATATATATTTTAATACTATCCGTTGTGTATTTTTATTATAATAGCTAGTATAGTATTTTTATTTTATATAGTATTTATAGTATTATGGTATAGCATAGTACTATATTTATAGTATTTATATTTTATATAGTATTTTTGCTATAATAGCAGACCATTCATATTGAAAGAATAAAATCCAGAGTTAGACAATTGTTTTACTCACTAAACGTTATAATGAGTAAATACATTTCGACGTATAAATAATGTATAAACATATTTATACATTAGTATTATTATCAGTACTGTTATATTAGTATTATATATTACGAGTATGTAAATGTATTTTAAATATTCGTCGTTGCTGAAAAATTCTGCCTACTTGAATTTAAATTATTTCGACAACTGTTCCGAAATATTTCCAAGTTCTTCGATGATAATTCCAAACAGCAGTTTGTATCGCACGAGCAACTATCAGCTATTGTTCCCTGACCTAAACTATCCTAGAAATTTCGGGGGCGTTTTAAACGGAGGATACCTATTCACCGTATTTCCAGCAACCACCACCACATCTCACCTCTTCATCTTCCTTCTCTCCTCGCTAATTTAAATGTACTCCGCGGAATTTCGTCCACTCTTGTCCCACGGTCGAATGCAAATACCTTCTGAATTTTTATTTGTTTCAATTAATTCGAAGCGCCATCCGGCCGAGTTTTTCACCAACCGCGGTATCGTTCTCCGCGAACTTCATTAACATGGGAAATGTAGTTCACTCGTACGATGCGCCACGAATTTCCACGGTCAGTTCATTTTACGATTTCTGCCGTCGAAACACATTTACAGTTACGATTACCTCGTTACAAGCAAAATATAGAAATTCAACAGTCTCTTAACACTGATAAGTCACGAATCGACGATGCGAACGAATCGGGCGATATTTCCGCTCGTTTTATCGCTTGTGTTTCTAGGAACGAGACAGTACGCTATTGGTAATGGAAGTTCTTTGGGGAGGAAACGCTCGTTCCATTCGCTAATGCACATCCACGCCAGATATTACGTGCAATAACTTCGCGCCGCAGCTATCACGGTGTATATATTTTTGTGTACGTATTTTTCAGAGAGAAAGCGAGAGAGAGAGAGAGAGAGAGAGAGAGAGAGAGAGAGAGAAAAGGGGAGAAAGAGACGGTGGTCGCTCCCCTAGGCACGATCTCGGGTTATCGGATGAAACTGAATACGCAGAAGCAGCGGTATCAAAAAAACGCCGGAAACCAGGCGTTACGTTGCGCACGGCGACAAATGAAACGGACAATTTCAGCGAGACTTCCGGGGGAAAAGTGAAAATGCAGTTTCACTGAATTGTCTCGCGTTCGAAATTAACGAATTTTTCCGTCTCTCTGAAAAAGCGTCGCATCACGGACGAACGTTATCACGGGTTCAATCATCCCTCGCCACGATTACCTTGCCCGCAGTTTTCAGATCGGCTCGCATTTTAATTAACGCCCGTGCACGAGTAGACCGTGTTTATTAGAAATTATCGCCGCGATATTTTAATTATTCGTAAACTAACAATGCCGAGTCGCATCCGCGCGGCGGCAAATGCGTTGACAAACGCATGCGTTGTGAAACGTGCGTAACACCGAAACACGGTTCAAACGAAAATGATTTCACACGAAGTGAATATTCAACAAAATGATTGTAACGCAAAGCGCGAGTGAAAAAACGACGCGCCCATTACTCGCGCGTTAACTGCCTCTTCCGCCTCAAATGCCGTCGAGTTCGCAGGTATTTTTCGCACGTATATAAATCTCCCATAAATTCATTTGTTACAACGTTGCCGCCGGTGTTGCACGATCGAGACATCCTCGCGAGTCGTCGCGACATTTCTAGAAAACGAAGGGGGAACGAAATTTGTCAGGAGCCGGAAGAACTTGATCGAGCAAAGTGTCGCCGTGTAAAATTCTAGCGGCCATTCAACGAGCAGAAAAGACACGATAGAATCGGATAGAATGGCACCGGGAAAACGATCGTGCCCGACGTCGTTGCATCGATAGCCTCATCGAGAGGAAATGTTCACGTCGGCGGCGACGCGATTCCGCGAGAAATGGATTCGGTGGCTTTCTGGGACGGTCAATCCGAACGATGAGCACACGGCCATACGCGCAGATAGAAATCCAGATATGAAAGGAGAAACGATACGTAGGAGCGTGTAAGGAACCGTTTCACGTGAGTACGGGGCCAAAGGAAACAGATGTGTGGAGGTATCCCCCTTTGTGACTGCTAGGCAGTCAATATTCCCTGGAGATCCGGTTGATCAGCTCTACCCGGAGGTCGAACACCGTTTCTACCACCGTCGGGGGTTGCGTCGAACCGCGCCGCGCTCGCAACCCCCCCGGGATGGTTCTTGCACCCTCTCGAAATCCTCCGACGATAAAACACGAACGAAAGAAAGAAACGAGAAACGAAAGAAGGCAGAGAGGGGTGGGGGGAAGGATGGAGAGGCATCGATGCATCGAATCGCACGACGAGGAAATTTTTGCCTGTATTCTCCGGCCCCTCGACAGTGTCATTGGCAATACTGTCGGCAAGAATATGCCGGTCTCGTAATAAGGGGGCGGCAGTCTCGAGAGATTCGATTGATCGGTTGTTCTGGAGACCGGCGAACCCTTGCGCAAGGGTTTGCTAATCGCGTATCGAGACTTCAATCTCTGGTATGACTCTATAAAGCGGCGGGGTTAGTTTCTCTTCGAATGGTCGAGTGGATCGCGAGGGGGAGAGTAAGAAACAATAATCAACGTAGTACGTATGGATATTAACTTTCAATCGGCAATTTCCACGATATACTGCGGCGATTGTTCGCGCACGATTTCGCGAATCTCTCTTTTCGTTGTCGCGTGATTCGCGAAGATTGCAAAGATATCGAGAGTGGCGGGAAATAGAGGACGAAGAGAGAGAGAGAGAGAGAGAGAGAGAGAGAGAAAGTGAGAGTGGTCGTGCTTTTGAAATCATACAGACAAGTTCGTTCTACAAAGGAACGATGTATCGTTAAAGGTGTGGCTTTTCTGACTCCGTGAACACGAGAAATTTAATTCTTCGGATCCGACGAATAGCCGAGAAAGAGAGAGAGAGAGAGAGAAAGAAAGAGGTAGCGAGACACTTGCAACACGTGCGAGGAAAAAGTGCCGCTGAGTACCGTCTAAAGGATTGTCAATACTCTTATCCTTCCACGTGTTCTGACGTGGCTCGTTCCACAGGGACTTTCCAGTTGTGAGAAGAAGAAAGCTGGCAGAGAAAAAAGATCAAAAGCATCGGGATCCTCGGGATCTTTGCTCTCGCGTCTCTTTTCGCTAAATACGGGCGAGCAAGAAACGTGCAACGAACGCGCGCGTAGAAGAGCATCGTCATCAAGGATAAGGAGAGAAACGACGAAATCTGTCTGGTTTGGATCAATCAGTGTTTCGCCGTTCGTTCTTAAATATCGATTCCCATCGGGTCACGTTTACACAGGCCGGTCGTTGAATGCACGCTTTCCCCGACGAAGCATCTTGAAAACATCGCAGACTAATTGGCAATGTTTTCGTGCGCCGATTCGTTCGCCATGAAAGAAACACTTTATCCGTGAACGAGCCGTTCCGGTTAAACACAGAGCGAGGGAGCATCTTCTGCCTTTTACCGTTCTCATGCAGCATAATATCGTTTATTAACAAAAAGAGAAACAGCATCGAACAAATTGGTCTGCTCGTTCGTGTTTCGCGAAACGAGCAAACAATTCATCGTCCGGCGGAATCTCGTGGCCACGTTTCTTCCAATAACAAGGCTTGTGGTGCTTCCAGATTTAGACGTCGACGAGAAAGAGGAGCGGGTGGCGGCCGCGGTAGATAGGGGGAGGAAGAGGGGCTCGACGAGAAAAATGGAAAGAAAATATCGTGATGAAGGGTGCCGGCCCCTCCGATCGATTACCCCGTCGTTTACCTACACCCTTTGCCTCTGTCGCCTTTCTCGTCGCATTAATGAAAGGACCTTCGGTTATTGTACTCATCTCTCTCTATCTCTCTTTCTCTCCGTACTTGTTCCTCCCACTTTCATCCCCTGCCCTCTCTGTCTTCTTCCTCCCCCTCTGTCGTCGCTTCCCTTCCAGTCACTCGCTCTCCTCTTTGGACTAACCCCGTGAAACTCTATAGATACGAACGCGTAAACAGAATCGGAAGGCGCGCACAGGTGCGCGGATCCCTGCACAAACGGTTCGCACATGCAAGCGACCCCCTGCCCTCAACCCCATCTCCTCCCTTCCCCCCCAGTACCCCGCGTTTAGCGAATCAATGAAGTCGCTGCGCGTGCGCCTGCAACGCTATATCGTTTGCCACAATGATATCGTTTTCTATCGGCTTTAACGCACACGCGGCTTTCTCCACGGAGTCCTCCCGGATACAACAACACCGGGACACCGTGTCCTCTCCCCGATGTCTCGCGACCACGCTCATCGAGAAACGATTCACCGCCCGTCCAGTACGATCTATCGGTCATCTACCCGTGCCTACCGCCGATAGCTTTCTCAATGCGTCGATTTTCCTCGCCAACACTGGCCAATCGCGGTCGGAATGATCGATCGCCAACGCTGCGTACGCGAGCATCCCCCCTTACCGTCGCTGGCCACGGTGCTATTACGCAACCGGTGATAAAACGATTTCTCCGGTGCTGATGATAAATGATAATGAAACGACGAGTTGGTGGTAACGGTATTTTCTCTCTCTCTCTCTCTCTCTCTTTCCCTTTCTCGAGCGCATCCCCGTGAATAAGCAAGCGAAGCCGTCGCTTCACGACGGAAGTCGGGTCGCGCGAACGGCGTCGTTCTGCCGATAGAAGGAAGGAAATTCCAACGAAGATTATCGATAGAGAGAAAAGAATTCCGTGGGAGATATCAAAACGTCGAATACCGGGCGAATCGCGATTTCACGAGCAATTCGAGGCGCGTTCGTTCGTTCGTTCGTTCGACCGCCGTAATTCGCCCGTCGCCGCATTAGACGTCTGGAAGAGAGAAATGTCTAGAGAGACAAAAATGCAATTTCTCGTTTCGCTGAGGGCGAAGAGTGGCTCTCTCTTTCTCTCTCTCTCTCTCTCTCCGTCTCTTTCACTCTCTCCGTCTCTCGCTCTGTTCCAGCTCTCACAACAGTACGTAATCACGACCGCGCGAGAGCACGGGACACGGGGCCACCTAACGGTCTAATTTAATAATCCGAGGCTGGAGGGCGTAGAGTCACGTATTCGCGTTTATCCACGGAAGTATTCCATTGGATTCGCATGATAGGTAGTGGCCCAGGGCGCGGAACGAAACGATCCGTGTCCTGTTCTCCTTTTGCCACCGCGCCGCGGAATTCAAGGCTAAACGAACCGCTACGAACCTTAGACGAAACAATTTCGCGTGCTTATTTTCTGTTGGTAAATTGACTCGCGCGTACAACCGAGTGGCAGCCGAGAGAGTCGGCGCGCTTTCACGCTGCGGGGCAGAGAACGGGCAGCGGAAACGGCAGAAAGAGAGGAGGAGAAGGAACGAGAGAGGGCAGAAAAGAGAAGAAAAAAGGGAAACGGGCAACGTTCTGCGCGAACAGCGTGGGTCCGCGTGCATCCCCAGTTGGTTTCATTCGCCGGCAAATCGTGCTGGAAGATTACTCGATCTTTTATGCCTCAATTATCATACCGAGCCATTATTAAACTCGCGTCCGAGCTGCCTATCTACTGGTCTTGTCCGTTTTGTCGAAGAACATTCGGTAGCAAAGGTATATACGCTTTCAGACCGCCTGCGAGCTATCAGCGTGCACGCGCTGCAACACGTGCGATTGCCAACGGAGGAACAGATGTGTACACATAGGCGCGTAGCCGAAGTAGGCCTACGTCTAACGTGAAAGAAACGTAACGATCCAAGGAGAGATGACGTTGGTTTCTTTCGATACTTTGAAATTTCAATAGGTTGGTTAAAAATTAATTTTACTAAAAAGTCGCGTGTAATTTAACGACAGTGGCGTTTTGCCAGCGAAAGTAAGAGACGTTCGACGATCTTTCGAGTGGGAAGATACGTATGTACATATGTAGGTATGTACGCCGCCTCGTGCTCGAATTCAACAGGCTCTCGAAAGTTCGCCGGACGGAGGTCCGAGAACGAGCCGAAATCCCGCAGAATCATCGTCCGTAACATCGTCCGGAACTGGCTGCAACATTGTTTGCTCACAGGTTTCGATCGGTTTTTACGTCGAGGACGATCCGTAATAACAGAACGGCGAGCAGATAGACTCATTCGGCGACGGACGTGTTCGCGTAACGGACGACAATGATGCGTCCTTTGCATGTCGGCATTCGTGTTAAGACTCCGAGGCCTGGCCAAATGACCAGTCATAAAGGTTATAATGAGCCAGGCCCCATATACTTGATCGGTCCATCGTGCACGCGGTTGGCACTCTGCTTGATCGTTCTCCGTTCCTCCTGGCGAGCATCCCTCTTCCTGTACGTTCGCCACGCCGCTCGTCGTCTCTCGTCGTTTCTCTCGTTCCCTTTTTCGCCCGACGCCACGGTCCGTCCTGCTCCGACTGGTCGCCCAGGCCAGGGTGTGCGCTTCGTCTCCTTCGATACAAACTCCGGGGCCAGGTACAGTCGAGATAATCAAAAGGCGCCCCGCATTCGGCGCAACTTCTGGAATTCGCGTCGGTGCATTGTATTCTCGCCATTATCCGCCACGAAAACTTGGCAGAGATGAAACTGCGTTTCTGTCTCCCTCGTCCTTGCACCGTCTCTCTCTCTCTCTCTCTCTCTCTCTCTCTTTCTCTGTGTACCTCACCATGCCAACCCTCCCCTCTGTCTCAGCTGCCTTTTGCTGTTCTTCCTGTCCCCCTGGCAGCAACTTCTCCTTCCTCTTTACGATCTCTCCCTTTTCCTCGCCACTTGCCTCCTTCGATCTTCTCTTTTCGATCTATCGCACTTCTCACGCGGCTCCCGCGAAGTAAATAACGAATTCCTTACCGGAGGACTTCGACCCGACAACCCGACAACCTCTACTTAGGAAACGGAATTTTTTCCCGCGATTTTTCCACTTCAAGCTCGCTTCAAATCGTCCGAGTCGGACGAGATTGTCGCGCCTCGCGAGAAGTCCGCGGTTCGCGGTTCCGCGACATCGGCACGTTTGCGTCACGCACTGTACATACAGAATGAAGCCATGGTGGCGAAGGAAGAGCGACGAGGCAGAAGAACGTGGCGAGAAAGTCCGAGCGAGAGACAGACGCGAAAGCAAGAAAGAAAGGGGCAAAAGAGAAGAAGAGAGAGGCGACCGTTCTCGTCGTCCCATGGCGTGCGATCTACAGGTCCATTTTTTTCTTCGCTTTTCATTCCTGCCCTTCCCGTCTCCCACTACTATCTCTCTTTCCCTCTTCCTTCTTCGTTTCTCGTCGTCTTCGTCGATACACGGTGGCTGCGCGCGTGTACGTACGTACATACATACGCGTGCTCCGTCTGCTTTGTTCACTCCTCGTTCGGACTCTCTCGTCTCTCGTGCTTCTCGCTTTTTCTCCTCTTGTTCACCTTCACCTCCTCCGCCGTCGCACGTTCGTGCGTGTACCTGTCCATTCTTTTGTCGAATCTCCGCTTGCTTTTTCGGGCCACGTAGCCCACGCTGCTAGGAAACGCGGAGGCGACGCGACGCGACACGACACGACGCGGGAACACGGCTGTGGTGGTGGTGGTGGTGGAAATGCAGGTGAAGGTGGCAAATGATTCCCCTCGCCCTTCTTCCTTGTTCACCGTTTGTTCTTCCACCTTTTTCTGTTAAGTGTTTTACTCTTTCTCGCATGTTTTTGCTTCTCCAAACGTTTCATCGGCATAAAATTCCCGCGCCGATAAAAATCATTTGAAGATTTCCTGAACTAAGGGACGAATTGTCATCGATCGTCTTTGCTACGATTTTAATCGACACGATGAAAGAAAGCAAGCAACAAATAGAAGAACGAAACATTCTGTCTGGCGTAATCAGGAAAAATCCGAAAAGACGGGACTAATGAAGACGCAATTCGGCCATTTTACCATCCACCGATCCCAAGGGCGAGCCGTTCGTGCGAGGAAGAGGCGAGGTCGGACTGGTGGATCGCGCGGCAGATTTATTTGGCCGATGGCGACCCTTTTGTATCGACGAACTCAACAGCCCGTGGAAAGAAACGGGACGAGAGGAGGAACTGCAAGAGGGAAGCTTAATGTTATGCGTCCGAGTAATTTAGCTTTCGCGTATTTCGTGATAGTGCAAAGTGGATCCGCGATATCGAACGTGTACCGAAATCTTCCTTCCATCTTCCTCGTGTTCGACCAGCTCGTGGAATTTCGAGCTCTCTCGTTGTTTGTGATATCGCTCCCCGACATGGTACTTAATTTGGATTTATGCTCGACGCGTCGTTCCTCGAAATTCCTCTCTTCTGTTGCACTCTATCTTTTTCTGCACTCTATCTTTTTTTTGTATACCGACAGCGGAGATCGCAAGAATTTCGGACTTTCAATTCGTTCGATGAAACCTTTCCTTTGATCTTGAGTCGATATAATTTTGCGTCAAATACTCGTGGATTGAAAGAAAACGTCTTTAGGAATTCCACATCTTCGGGAAGTCGTTCTTAGGAAACGGGACACGCGTTAATCCGTGTGAAATAGACGGATTTCAACCGAAGGGGAAAGTGTGAAACGATATAGCGCCGTTGAAAAAAATCCACGGGCAAATGCACTTCCTCTTGGCGAGGTCATTCGTGGTGTCAAGCTAAATAAAACGTACTGCGGCGCACTCGATAAAAAGGAAACGACCGTTCTACTTTCCCGATGATGCAGTCCAGGAACAAACGCCGATGAAAAGGCGCAATCTTCGACGATCGTGAAGGGTGAATCTAGCGTGCGTCTCATCGTGGAAAATATCCATAAGATATAGAAGATATTCCTGAATACACTTTGAATGCAGCGAGCAGGCGGAAGCCCGTTAAAGATGCTTGCGTGTACGCGTCAGGGTCATGGCCACGTGCCAATTTCTACACACGGACAATTTCGCGAGTGTAACCGAGTCGCCTCGGTTACGTGCTTCATTGATCGCAAGAAAGTCCGCGAACACGCGACATTTCGTTTACTCAGTGACTTGGTCTTCCACTTGGAAACGTTTGAAATTTTTCCGCGATTTTTTCACGATTTTTCTGACAATTTTTTCTCTTCAAGGACGCCTACGTTAAAAAAAAATGTGTTGAGTTTTAAAATTCACGATGAAGAAATAAAACGAAGGATTTCAGTTCGGCGGCGACACGCGCGCTGCAAACGAATATTTAGTTTATCAGATTATCCGTATTTCCCCGCGAATCTCGTTCCGCGAAATTATACCGCGTTGTCCAATATTTCTCGATAATCAGAAAATATTGCTGACAGAATACGCCGAAAGGAGTCTCATCCGCGACATACATTTCGAATCATACGCGTTAGCGTTCAACGAGATGAAAATAACGCGTTGATGAAAATTTCGCTGGCCGAGTCCGCCAACTTGCTCACTGTCTCGATGATAGACAGGAGTGAAATTTCCACATCACCGAGCAACGTCTGCCGATTTTCCCTGGTGAAAGACGAGAGAGAGAGAGCAGCCACTTGAACAGCCGTGTTCTTAAATCACGTTGCTTTCATCAGTGTGCGTGTACACGTGTAAACGCGCGCGTTTATTGTCCTGCCGGGCGTTGTTAGAAACTACGCAACAAGGCTTCGGTTTATCGCAGCCGAGGGATGTTTTCTCCCCCTTGTCATTAGAGGTGTGCGAGAACCTGAAATATCGGGTCGGGTTTGGAACATAAAGTTTCTTCGGGATCGGGACGGGTACCCGAAAATTTCGAAATTCCCGAAAGAGTTGGGATTCAGGAAAGGATTGATAACAAGAATAAATAATTCGTTAAAGCCCACGCTTTCAACTATATCGAAAGGTCGCAGATCTAGAACCATCATTCGAGCAATTCCTTCTGTTATATCTTTTCGTTTGACAATCTTTCGCGTATCATTTTGTACATGCGACAAATTTTATATCGATTCAGTTTCTATTCTAGTACACGTACTTATATTTGGATGCATATGCTTCAAATGGCGTAATAAACCAGTAGTATTTGCATACTTAGTTTTAAATTCACGGTGACAATGTATACATTCCGCCTTTGTGTCATCTTTTTCCTGAAAATATTCCCAAACAGAGCTTCTCTTTACCTTCTTCCTTTACACGATATCTTCTGCACTACTTCCTGCTGCCACAACTTTACTCTCACTATCACTCGACATTTTTTTTAAAGATTTTCAATCTTTATTAAATTTACACAGATTCTGAAATATACGACTGTGCTTCCCGAATTTCTCAGCGATACTGCTCAACAGCGTACATAACGTCCAAGTACTAAGCACGCAGTCACACGTTCGTTTACATCAGGTCACACGATTCTTAGAATCCGTGATTTCAATAACTTCACTGGCAGCAGAAATTGAACTGTGTATTTACGTATTTTGTAGGCTGCTATACAGCATTGTAGAGTAGTTCGAGAAACGGTAGCCGGGTTCTCGAAATTTTCGGGAATCTCGACTTTTTCGAGAAACCCGATTCCTTCGGGAATCTCGAAATTTTCGGGAATCCAACTCGACTCGACTCGACCTCTTCCCGACTCGTCCCGACCATCGGATTCCCGATATTTTCGAGTTCTCCCACACCCCTACTCGTCATACGCTCGCCTAGGCTAGGCTACCTTTCACGGAGAGTACGGTCCCTTAGGTATCGAGTGAACCAGCCGGCTTTGATTAATTATATATCGCTCGCGATATATATTCGAACGGAAATATCGAACCTGGCACTTCTCTCGCCATTGTTACTCGCACAATTCAGACAAGAAACGCTCGCATTGTGCCGCGACGTGACTATTAATTATCTCGAATCTCGTTACCAGATGAAACCAGTCGTAAACTGATAAATTCAGGATCGTATATTTTATAATTTGTAGCAACTATTATCAGCGACTCTTGTATCTCTTTCTTTCTCTCTAGAATGATATCTCAACTCTCCATTGTTCCGAAATGATGAAACAAGTGTCAGTCATAAATGAAGAGCTCGCTTGAAAAATTGATTTCAAGAGCTCGAATAATGTATGCATCTTTCTATATACAGTACATTTGACAGCGATTTCACGCTGCACCGGATGAAAGGTTAAAATTCTACGAAATGGATATAATAATTTATCAATTCTCGTAGACAGCTCTTGTACGTTTGTCACGGAGAGAAATTGTAAAAAGAGATTTCGTCAACCTGCTTGCTCCTTCGAAGTGGCGTTAAAAATAAGCGAACCGGAAGGATCGTAATTAAAATGGTCAGGTTCCTATTAATTAAGCAGTGTCTTTCGAGACGGGCGAGATTCGAAGAAACGTTGGTGACAAGAAAGTCGTTCTCGAAAATAAACGAGCGAAGGGGGCCGAGAGATTGTTTTCACGGCCCGGGAACGTATTTTTAGGACAGGACTTCTGGTTCGATTAATCATTAGACGATAAAAAGAAGAGGAAGAAGAAAGAAGAAAGAAAATGAACACGGTGACTCCGCGATAAAATACGTAACGGATGCGCATAAGTTGGAGCGTGCGTCGCGTCGCCCGTTCATCGTTACGCTCTTCTCGTCAGTATAAATAAAGCGAAGGCTGAAAGAAGAGGAGAGGAGCAACGCTACATGCGAGAGAGCCATGTATAACACACACATACTGACGTCTTGTGTGTCTCTTCGATTAGAAAAATTGCAATCTACGTGGACCACTCTACCAGCTGATAATTTTAGTAAATCAACAAATTTTACAACTTGCGAGTTACAAATCTCTTCTTTAATATTGCACAATGAACTATTGTAAATTATAGAGGTGTCTGTTGCAAAAAGTTCCACGATAATGCAAGATTTCACCAATATTATTAATTCAATTGCGCAAGAGTTTCTGTCGAAGTCATCGTAGATTCTTTCCTGACCTGCACACGAAGCAAGCAATCGTTTTCCATATTTATTTCACGCTGTTTCATTTGTTCGCTCTCACACTTTTTAATACGATGGTGGTCAATGTCCGACGAATATTAATGGCCGGCGCCTCACGAGGATTCCTGCTGGAAAGAGTGAAAACGGCCGTTGCCAGCAATTTCTTGGCGATTTCCTTCGTGAGGAAAAGACGAGACGCGGGATTATTCGGTATTCTTGCGCTTCATTCAAGAACCTAAATCTCCTGCCGGTTTAATAGCTTCCCTTTTCCTCGGTTATCTCGTGATTGATCGCAAAGAGACTCAGGGTCTGTCCGTGCTCTGTTTCCAGCGTGGCTGAAAGTTGAATTCAAAACGCTACCAACCAACAGCGCCCGGGAATCCCTGAAACGCCGGGTTCCGCGTTAAACCCTTCGTTTATACTTGCGCAGATTACCGCCGCGCCCTTTTCCGCTTTCCGGTTTATCCGCTCTGCAGCCTGGCACGCATTAAACGCAATTTAATAACCCTCTTCTTCGCGGGATTTCCTTTGACGTGCGTACTCGCCGCGATCGAAAACCTCGCAACAATGGTAATCCACTTAAACGACTCGTCGGAAAATCTCGCGATTCGATTAACCATCGGTTGGTTTATATTTGAATCGAACGTTCTATTTACAAACAGCTTCTCGTTCGTCTCGTTGATGTTAAATTAATTTGTTTTCTGATAAAATAAGAGATCCTCTAGCCTATAATTGCCAGCAATTAATTTCAAATGGCGATACATCGGCAATCATTTCTAACAGAGTGAATGCTGATACCGTTGTTCGTTTCAGCAACGTCGACAAATCATCCGTTTCACCCCTGTGTTCAGAGATACGCGTACGACAAATCAATTGACACGAGTCAAAAGCTACCGGTCCCACGAATTCACTGTCCTTTCTTCTCTCTTTTTTCTCACCGAGGACTCACGGTGAAACGAGCAGGGAAACTAACTGGTAAGCTGATTGCGAGTGCGATTCGCTCGAAGGCTCGTGTCGCGACACTCGTACCATCGTCGATAGAACGGAATCATCGGCGCGTAATCCTGACAAAAGTTTGTTTGCACGCCGGCTCGGCGTTGTAACATGTTAATGCAGACGCGGCGCAGACCGCATTTGGCGCGACACCGGGCTTCCCCGGTAATGACAATCGAGACAATAAATCAAGAGGGTCCGGTAGACGGTGGCTGAGGGGGAGGGGAAAGGAGGAGGAGGAGGAGAGAGGAAAGGGACGGCACAGGCACGAAGGGTGCAATATGCGGGCCGAGATCCGCGTTAACAAATGTCTCTATTCGCCAGCTACGTGTTTCTATACACGTCAATCCCCGATGAGCCGTAAAAATCACGGTTTGGGGTAGGTTCTTGCGGCACATGGTGTTAATTCTTCGTCTGCGTTGCGCTACCTATCGAGGCCTAGCCACCCTCCACGATTATCGCGTCAACCGTGAGAAATGGGAATATTATGTCGCCCTCGTCTGTTTAATGCTGTTCCTTTTTTTTTTTTTTTTTTTTAATAGCACCAGGCTTGTTAAGGGTGAAATCCTTCTCTTCTGTAGCGAATCGATGTGAAATCCATTGCGGATAATTCTACATTTAATTATACAAGAATTTATAGCATCATAGTTTTTTAAATTCTCTTTGTCAGATACTGGAATTCATTTTGAAAAAAATATTAGCAATATTTAGTATGCTTCGATTAATTAGCACTCGAATGTTACGAATACTGTTTTTTTCGTAATCATCGTAAACGCAAATAATAATAAATCTTAACTCGTAGGTGATAGCAAAAGTTTCTAAGATAAAACAGATAAGTTGTTTCCCTCGCCACCATTTTGTTAGCTTAATCTTGCTAGATCAGGGACTAGAAGTGACTCAGAGACCTTCGCACGTTGATTTGGTTACGAATGGCGTCCTCTGATCCGCAAAAAAAAAAAAAAGATAATTGTTTGATTTGTGCTAGTTGACAGCGGTGGAAAGGAATTCCGTGGCGATCCGAAAAGGTGGCGAGGGTTTCTCGCGTTTCGGAAGGGCTGCATTCTTTGTTTATCCGAGCGTTTATTTCCCGAGGCTCACGGCCTCGCTGTCATCGTATTTCGACGGCGTGAGACAGTAACGTTCGCCGCACGTGTTCTATCCGTGAAACACGCATTTCGAGCGGCGGATTCCGTGGAGACCGCGGACAACGTAACATTGTTACGAATAATTCCGGTTTAAAAACCTAGCCCAGGTCCCGAGAGCTCGGCTCTCGTACACTCCTCCCGCACGCGCGATACATTGTAGCTTAACCCCTACGCTGATCCTGACGAACCGGTTGTCCCTCTTATCTCGATGTATTTGAATAAGTTTCGGACAATAATTTCTACTTTGCGCGCATAAAGTATGAACTTAGCGCGACAAGCCCGGTACAAAGCCGCCTCGGCCGAGTAATGATTCTTTGGGAACCGCTTTTAACCGGACACGCACTCTTTAGCTCTCGTCCTCTCTCTTGCCCCTGCGAAACTTTCGGATATCAGCGACAAGCCGGAGGAGAGATATTTTCATGCCAGTCTAAATGCCTTTTCGCGAAACGGAGGGGTCTGCAGGAATTAAGATAAAGAACGTGTGGAGACAAAATACGAACGAGCAAAGAAAAAGGATCGGTTGAACCTTCTGTCGATGTTGAAAGTGACGTCACTGGTCACTCTTTCGTTTTGACTTCCACTTTCAACGATCAGCCGTGCCTACCTTTTTCCAAAATGTTCGATCATTTTTGGATGTTATTTCTTTTTTTTTTTTTTATGGACCTCGTTATTATTGCACGCAACGATTTAATTTTGTACACAATCGATTTAGCGTGTATGTACATACATGTTGCTAGGCAATTGCTAGACTTCGTAGCTCGCGTGTGAAAATTGGAACTGATCAATCTGGAAGCCGGCTTAAAGGATCCGACGCGATAAAGGTAATCGGCGCCCTCGGCCAATGTAAGTGGCGGTTTAGCGCGCGCGATCGATGGAAATTAAAATACATCGGTTAAACGTCGGCTCGCCGAGCATCCGGACTAAATTGTCGTTTAAGTACAGCGTGAGACTTTCGTTGCCACGGTTATCGAGCAATAATTTACCATAGGATCGGCCATTCGAACTTCGATTGCAATTTCTTCGCGAAGAAAAAAAGAAAAAGAAGAACGCTGCGGTGAAAGTTTCTGTGTTGTTTCGCGAACGAACGCGAAACGTCTTTCTTTCCGTGGAATTTGGTGTCGTTACGAGACAGATGGCTGTAATGACGCAAATCCTTTTGAGACGAGATGTCTAAGAAATCGTACACTTTTTTCTCCGTGAATCTTTGTCACTTGAGAGTATAACAAACGATTTAGGAAACGTGCACTCTTGCTCGCAGGTATTTTGAAATTCACGCCAAGATATGTAGAGATTGCAGAATTCTCGAAATAAATAAAGAATTTGTACGTTCAATTTCTATTGATTAACCGATTAACTGTTCGCAAAGAACTTTGAAATTTATATGAAGACACATTACATAGAGACTGTAGAATCTTGAGAATAAATAAAGGATTCATACAGTTCAACTTTAAATTGTCGACCAATGTATCACATAGAAATTCCTGCATTTTGTTTTTAAACGTAGAAATCACAGCGCGGCGAAGCTTTGTCCACAAAACTAGGAAATAGCTCGATGCTCATAGACGAGAGTGTATACTGAAATAACGTACGGTACGCGGGAAACAGCGAGAAGAGAGGCGGGCCCGAAAAACGCCGCGTGCAATAATAGTACAGACGCGAGCGAGCACGAACTCGGAATACAATCAAAGGTACACGTCACAAACTGATGGCTCGACTACTTGCAGTGTATTAACGTTCCATCATGCTACCGGCGTTACCAGCGTGACTGTGCATTTCACGGTGTAAATCATCGTCGAGCACCGGGATCATCAACCGGTGAGCTCGATTGCCGTGCACGGGGAAGGAGGGTGAAGCACAATCATCGTCGCCGATCGGATTTTTTTGCGGATCGTCGCTTGGGGGCAAGCGATTTTTGCGCGAATTTCCTGATTGGATCGCGTTAATTACGATCCCGTGCACGCGTTTCGATGACTGACGCACACAACCGTCGCCCGTTGTCCGATAACGACGTATTTATTGTTCCGTGAAGAGCGGCAGGCCTTTTGTCGAATCCTATCCAATTGTCGGAAAAAATCGTTCCGTGCCGAGCTTGAAACCAGGGAAAGGGGATTAGAATTTTAAAGTCAAAGAGACGTGAAAAGGACAGAAAGAAATTAGAATTAAGAATTCAGAACTTTCCGCGAGGAAGATTTGCAAAAGGAAGGTTATTCATTCGAAATCTAATTAAATATAGAGAATGGAAAAGCGTAAGCCATCGTGTAAGCGTGAACTGATTAGTAAAATTTGGCGACGTAGACCGTGCATGTCTAAATATCACGTGGTCTGTTCCTCGATCGATGCACGCGTATTGAATCGCTCGTTCTCCGGATCGACAGTGTTGCCTAATTAAAACGATGCTGATTTCCCAGTGTACTGATTTACAACGAATGCGAATGATTTCTTCCCTACGTAGCTTTGCAATCGAAACGAGGTCGACGAAAAGGAATCTAGGCAACAAGTAAAATTAACGGAGTATCGGTCGAGGTCGATTCGGCGGGGAAATCGATATTTGTTGTACGTTTAAGATCGACAGGTCGCGTGGGCGTCGACTCCTTCTTGCGAGGCGACCGCGGGGTCGAATCAGATCCGAAGCTATCGATCATCGATACCCAGATTCAGTTATTCCATTGTGTTGTTTGCTGCGGGTCACGAGCGTGTCTTACTCGCCGGGGGGATTATTCAGCGGCTTTCTCAAAACGGAGCGGATGGAATGTGGCGTGATTAATCAAAGACCAGTCTTGAAACGTATCGGTTTAATTAATGCGCTTACAAGTTGTACGCGCGCACAGCTACGAAATCGTGCCTGTGGCTTTAGGATCCGTCTCGAGTTGCGGGAAAACTAAACGCGGAACTCGGTTGTACCTTATACAGGCACGTATAATACATATCAACTATCGAATGATGGTCGAGTTTATTCTCCACCGCTATATTTCCCAATCAAGCTTCCACCTTTAAATCATACGCTGTTCCGTGTTTCCACTCGTATTTTTTTCCTTCTCTCTGTATTCCTTCACTTTTTATTTTTGTAAATTGCACAGGGACATCTGGGACAAGTCGTATCTCTCGCTCGGCTGCAAATAGAAAGAAACAAAAAAGCAGTAGAAGAAATTGAATCGCATAGTAAAATGTATCATTTTTTCCCCGTGATATCCGATTCTTTCCCGAATCGTATTTCCGTGCGAGTTTCACGTTCCAGACGAGGGAAAGATCAGTCGCGCGATCGGCAGCAATGGTCGCTCGATTCCCTCGGCGAATCGCGAATCGCGTTCTCGGACTACCATCGTTCACTCGGACAGCTGCAACCGCCGATGTTCGATCATGCGACGCAAAAACAGACTGATCGCGCTTTCGAAACGTCGCCTGAATCACGGAACGTTCGTTTCTGGCTCCTCGAAACCGTTCCGAGTACCGCAGGATATTAACCTTGATCTTAATCGCGAGCACGCGGCCGCTGATCGTCGAAAACGATGCTGCTGGCCTTAATTCCTTCCCCGTGATCCTTTCACGACTCAAACTACGTTTCAACTACGACTTTAGGCATAAATAACCTGGCATCGGTAGAAAAGCGACAACCCGAGCGGTGGCCAGAAAGTCTGGTTCGTCTCTGAGATGATAAATACCTTGTGATAAATTTTCATCTCACGCGATTTACTACGTACGCGACGGTTCGTCAGATTGGACGTGAATACGATGTATTTGAGGTTGTTTTGAACATCTCAGCCGACGCTAGAGTACGCTCACGTTCACAACGATTGTCCCGCACGTGCAGGTGTACACACACACATATATATATACACAAATTTCACGTGCGGGTTTCTCTGTATTCGTTAGTCGTTCTGATTCTAGTCGGTCGATCGTAAAAGTCACGAGAATCCCTGTAAAGTCGGATTGCCAATTTATTTGCGCGGCCGTGTTTTCACTTATATCATTCACTTATATATAAATATATTTTAGTCGTGTTACTCTCTACTCGCGTTTTTTTTCACGTGTATCGACTCAAGTGTATCGGGGCAGCCTTTAAATAAATGAAACAATCACGATTCGTCCGCTAAGCGAATAGGTGATTTATTAAAAACGACGTCGTTATCCAGCATTTCGTGTTGTGTGATTCCGGGAAGAGGAAGAGGAAATTTTGAAGAACAGAGAATCTTCTAGAGATAAATAGCAAGTTGCTGCTAAATCGAACATCAGGCTTCGCGCGGTCTTCTTTGATAGAAGTTGGCTCCTCTAAATGGGACGAATTACGTCACACTCGTTCACACAGTTAATTATCCGTAGCCAGTAATAAAGGATCAAATTATAATTAATAAAGCCCGTCTGACAGTCGAATGAGCCTTAATTACCGCTGCCGAAAGGAACAAAAAAAAAAAAAAAAAAAAAAGAAAGGAAGTATAACTTAAAATTCTACGAAGACTAGCAATCTTCGATCTATCGCGGATTCGACGGAATTTCCATTGCGCTACTCGAATAATTGATGAAGAAACGTCAATCAAACGGCGCGTTGCGAAAGCGGAATTGGAGCGCCGGGGAGAGGAGAAGGGGTGGGGCATTCGATATTTAAGAATTCTCGGAAACAAAGATTATTTACCGCGACGTTGAAAAATGAGAAACTAGCTCCTGTCTTTAATTACTTTATCGAGGTTAAATTGAATTTACAATTCGAACGCCTCTCCTCGCTGGCCGCCGGGGTATAAAAGCGCGACTTCCTACGGAGCCCCTTATAAATCAACCGTAATAATCCCCGAAAAATCGAAAGCTCGCAGAAAGCAGCGCATAAATCCCCCCCAGTTTTACATTTTATCGGGCGATCGTTTATCAAACCTCGACGTAAACTTCTTCGCGTTATTTTACAATAGCGCGCTCGTTAATCCGCGATTCTTTATCGCCGCGGCACGGCCGTGAGTGTGTATCGACGAGTATGGACGCGCTCGATCGTTACCGATCCGGACGTTTACGATCATTCTGCAACGCGAAGACGCGAAGGCTGCGAATGAAATCGAGCCAGTCTTTCGAGCTTTTCGCGGTGTTGCGCTGCGATTACGCGACAACACCTAAATAAAGGATCAACCGTCTCTCGTGCTTCGTCACGCGGAGAACTCGCTTTTCCCCTCGAATGGTTTCCTCGTCTCGCGGGATTATCGAGAGATTCGGTATCTCGTCTCTTCGGTCCCTGGTGCGCGTCTCGCCTCGCCTCGATTCGTGTTTCCGCGTCGATCGTCGACAAACGAATAACTTCGATTTGAAAACGGTTGCCACCGCTCGACCCCTCGTCTCGATTATGCTAATGAGAGGCGAACGCTCGCTCGAGAGCAACAGCCGAATGACACGCGAGGAAAATATTCTCTTTTCCTTCCTCGAGTAATTACGAGCTAAGATCCCGCGCTAAGAATCCGATCTAAGCTCGCTAGACCGAGACCATCGGCCGATCTTAATCCTATCAGTTACGCGGTATTGCGAGATACCCGAGTAGTCTTCCTCCTGGAGATGCCAGGCCGGTGTTGGACGATCGCGAAGATCCGAACGTTAGAGAGAGGAATAGACAGCGGAGTGAGAAATAACACGAGTGATCTTTAATCGAGGATTTGCTGTCTCTGTCTCTCTTTCTCTCTCTGCGTGTAGGTGTATTTTTCACCAATGAGAACTGGATACCCGTATTAATGGAGTAATGATATATTCCTCGTGGCAGAACCTTCCACGATGCGAGAGATAAGCATCAATCTTTAAAAGATAACAGTTTCTTCTTATTAACGCAACTTATCGTTACGGTGGAAGGACGAAAGAAATTAAAATGAAAATGTTACCAATTGCCAGAATCCAGCTGCCGAATTCGTTGCACCTTGTGTTTTGGAAAAAAAGAAAAAGAAAAAAAAAAAAAAAAAAAAAAAAAAAAAAAAGAAACGGCGGAACGTCGAATTCAAAGACAGGGAGAAGACAACGATTATTCCGCTCGCATTAGGTGATTTTTATCCGGAACGGGCAGCCGCGCGCCCCGATCGTTTTATCATCGGCAAAAACTAAAGAAGTCGGGTATGCCGCGGGCATTTCCATAAATTCCCGAAATAATATCGCGTGGATTTCACGCGCGGCGGCGGAATGGCATGCACTTAAAGGTTCCTGCGGTTTAATCCCATTGGTTACCCCTTCGGTATGCAAAATCTAAGCTCTCACGGCCGGTAGATACGGGGCTGAACGAACGAGGTAAAGCCAGAGAGAGAGAGAGAGAGAGAGGAATCGGGAGAGAGGGGCCAAGGGAAGTAGCGAGCGTGCGCTCGCTCGCGCGCATCGGTTCTCAATCCATTTATACCGGGGGAATTCTTATCCCGGGATTAATCGGTCGTTCGCGACAGTCCCGCGCGCCAGGTAAGACAAGCTTAATGCATCCGAGATGTATCGGGGGCCACGGGGCCTGCAACAACGTGTGTCGCCTCCGTTGATCCGGTTGCAGTTTCACTTTTACCCGAGCCGCCATTAGCGAGCGGTCTACTCGCTCTTACTGCGAGATTGGTCGCGGGATGAATTAAAGCGTGAAGGCCAAAAGGGATTATCGCGAAGCGATAAAACATTGGCCAAAAATGTTGCCACGCGGTCTTGACGTAGCCATTAACCGAGACCAGCCATCCGCCGTGTCCTCTCCCTTTCCGAGGGAAGGAACCACGACTTTCGTCGTTTGGATAAAACCGCGACAATGCGTGACGGCCGTTCTCTCTCTCCCGAAGATTTCTCCTGAAACCTTGTTGCATTCTCTGGTTGGCAAACTCTTGGGGCCAAGACTCATTTTTAATTGGCTCAATCTCCCGCTTGAAAAAAACCGGCCGACGACGACCGGCGATTCGACCGCCCGATAAAACCGTTGATCGAAAATCTTGTTCCACGTGATCAACGCGCCTATTAACTCGTTGCTGGCCGATTGTTTGTTTCCAAGGTGGTCGTAAATAGTTTCGCTCTTGCTCGCCGCGTCTTCGCCGACGAGGTAACGAGGCTCCTACCACCACTTGGTGTCCTTTTAATTCGCCCGGGGAACCGCGCGACGCGCGTCATTTGTAAGGAAACGTCGGCGACTCAACGAGTGTCGCGCCGCCTCGTGCTCGAACGTCTCGGCGTGTACACGTATATTCCGCCGGCACAGGGACTTAACCGGGAACTAGGGCACAACCGGGGAGAAGTTTGAAGCTCGCTCGAGGAGATGGTGGTAATTTCGTGGAGAAAAAAATTCCTTTATTACGCCTCGATGCGCGAATGGTTTTTAAAAGCTCCTAAAAAAATCTCCCCGCTCCCCGAGTTTATTTTACTCGCGTTACCACTCGGTCTAAAGACAAGCTAACAAAGGAGCAGTCTCGTTCGGAGATTATGCGCCGCTCGCATACGAGACAATTCGCGGCCGGAAGTCGTACGTTAATTCAGCCAAGGGGGAAAGGGAGCGAAGGAGAGAGGGAAGACGAGCGCTAGAGGGAATGAAAAAAAGAAAAAGGAAAAAAAAAAAAAGAAAAAAGGGAGTGAGGACCTAACAGGCACGGTCGAGGGACGTCGAGGCGAAACAGGGCAAAGAGAAAAGCCGCTTATATCGCCGGCTTGGAGGAGTTTTTCAGCTACGTAGCGGAATATACGATCAAGGATATAATGTAACGTTGTACGCGCTACAATTCTGTTGAATACTTCACCGTTCTTCCATCTTTGCTCTTTATTCTTTACTTATATTCGCTACCCCTTCCTCTCCTCCCCTCCGTGTTTCAACCCGCAATTTGCGGCGGACCGTGCGCGTCGGCAAGAAATACGTTCGCTCTCCCTCTCGCCGTCCTCCCCCTTGCTCTGCCACTCTTCCTTCCACTTCAACGTCCGCGTCGGTTTTATCATCGTTACCAACGTTACGCATTATATCGTTACGAGACTTTATTTTCGCGTAAATACCTTGAACTCGCTCGGGTGTTCATCCTTGAGCGCGGAGCCGAGGTGGCTTTGTCGCGATTTAAAGCGCGGAGATTCTGGTCGTTTGGAGCCGCAGCCTGCGTTGGTGCCAGCGATTCCCGCGGAACCCGTTGTTACGCAACCCGGAGAAACACAGGCCGATTTCTACTTCTTTCTTTTTCCCCCATCTTCTTTCCCTCCCCTTTACCTTCTCCTCTGTCTCTCTCCCTTCCGCTTGGCATGTGGTAAATCGCGACGGAGCAAAAGAATTCGTCGCCGAGGGAACGACGCTAATGCGATGTTTAAAATAGAACGATTAAGTATTCACGCCGGTTCCGTCCTGTCACCCTCCACCTCCGAGCGTCCTCTTTCTCCGCTCGCATAACGTTGCCCCTTAGGTAGCTTACGTTATCCGATACTCGAGAGTCGGGCAACACAATCTCCTCGAGACGCGGTAATCTTATTAAATAGGGCCTTCCTTTGTTTTACGACCTTTTTGCACGGGCTTTAAGGCCTTAAGCTTGACGCCTCCGCCTCACGTCGACCGTGCGCCGCGCACCTCCGCCGCCGCCGCACCGTCAGGGATACACGTCGCCGCATATAGTACTGTACCGCCGCCCTCTACCCTCCGGATCAGCCTACGAAAATCCCGTTTCGCCGATATTGAACGCGCAACATCCCGCGCAACAAGAATGGTCAATTATTTACGGCCAGCGATTGAATTTCCTTTCCCTTTTTTTTTTTTTTTTTTCTCTCCTCTTCTTCACCCTCGCAACAAGATCGCCCCGCCTCGTCACACATTTAACTCACGACTGTGCGATGACCGTGTGTGGGTCGTACGGCTCGGGTACGTAATACTCGCGGTACACGGATCGCATATATTTGGCGATGGTGGAATTAAATAAGTCAGAGCCGCGAACTTATCTCGGGACGTTGAAGTTTGCTCGGCAGGAAAGAAATCTCAGAGCCACGTTTCAATTTATAAGTAGAATGAACTCGAGGTCGCGGGGTCGTTATTAAAAGCTCGATCAAAAGTATCGACGCGGTAACCACGTCCGGAGCCACTCCTACGGCATTAATTTATCGCGGGGGAAGGAACGATTATACAAGCGGAGATAAGCTCGCCGAGAGCGCCGAGAGCGCGTCGTGTTCGCGAAATCCGTAGCCGAGAGACGAGAGTTTTCAGTCGACG
The DNA here is from genome assembly GCF_011392965.1 of Frieseomelitta varia. Taxonomy (NCBI): domain Eukaryota; kingdom Metazoa; phylum Arthropoda; class Insecta; order Hymenoptera; family Apidae; genus Frieseomelitta; species Frieseomelitta varia. The sequence continues at coordinate 151,577 of NW_025110353.1, forward strand.
CTTCTGTTGCCTAAGCGAATTAATCGCGGAGCTAATCAAGCTTCCTCGTGCACGTTCGCTCGGGTTGCTACAGCGCATGAACGATACCTACCGCTCGTTACCCCCTTCCCCCCTGCCTCTCCTCCTCCTCTCGCCACTGTCTACCATCTCGCGGTTTCTCTACTCTCCTCTGTACTCGATACTCAATTTAACCGGCGATACGTGGCGCGAACAACGATTAAAAATCGCTGGCTGCGATTGATTTTAATTGGCCGTGTAGCCCGAACAACATGGCGCGTTGCACTTTAATACCCAGCGCAAGAGTCGTTGCGCAACCTGAATAAACCTGAGCACCCAACCTCCTTCGTTTTTATTCTTATCACTCCTTCATTCTATTCTTGCGTATCTCGGCGCGCGTTCACTCTTCTTCAACCTTGAAAATAAAATAAAAGAAAAACAAAAAAATTTCAAAGTCGAACGATTCAAAACCTTGAATTACAGTCCAACGGATGACCCAATAACGGCACGTGAGAGTTAAACCTACTTTCACCATTACCGACAGGTTGCCCAACCTGTGTACCCTTCCGCCGCGACGATTTTCAGCTACACCGACATTTCCCTCGGTGACTCGGGCACTTTGGGGCATATCGGTTGGCCGATCCGTTTCGCGGGCGATTTATCATCGGCGTTACGGAATCCGCGCTTAGAGGCCGAGCAGTTTATGGAAAGTGATAAATTAGGCGAAGGCGAAAATGATACGTCTCGGGCGTATCTTCCGTCCGAGGCCCGTAATAAGATTAAAAGGCGAGATACGGGTAGGCCTGGCTGCGTCCAATGATGCGTCCTTCGTTCGGTGTGTGCATCTGGTTCGGCTAGGGGGTTTCTCTCTCTCTCTCTCTCTCTCTCTTTCTCTCTCACGCGCGAGAACATCAACCTGGGCAAAGCCAGCCGAACGAGCGGAGCCAGCGGAGGTAGCCAGCGAACGAGCGGGACCGCCGCATTCCCGGATTAAAGCGCGTATAGTTTGATGTAAATTTAAGGTAGCTCACAGGGAGGGATCCTTGTCTTTTTTCGGCAGAAACATCGCGACACGGTATATGACTTAAATCAGATTTAAGCCTGCCGTTGTAGGTGCGCCGTGGCCACGGTTCTTCCACCTTTAAAAATCTTTTCTTTTTTCGCCCTTTCGTTTTTATTTCTTCGCTCTCTCTCTCAATCTCTCTCTCTTTCTCTCTTTTTCTTTTTCTCTCTCTTAAGCGGTGAACCTCGAGCCTCGTCTCGGGCTGAACGGCAGCCCGGTTTTCAGTTTAATTTTTAACGATAGTTCCGGCAACCGACTAGCCTCGTTGTTTTCACGTGTATGTACACGATCGAGCTTTACGAAAAAATTCCAATTGTTCTATCGTACGCGCTCGAGTTTGTCACCTGCGACGGAGGAAATCTTCGAAGAGAGGAGAGTAACGGCCATGTCCTAGAAACCACGGTAAACGTTACGTTTATAATCAGGGAGGGGACGCGAACGAAATGGCGCGGCGAGGCTCGCGTTCTCACGCACCGCGAAACGGGCCGCCGCGATTTCCTAATTACCGAGCTCTAAAAAGCTCGAATTAATTAAACCTCCAAAACTCCGGGCGTTGCGAGTTTTCCGGCCGCGAGATACAATTTTGCGCGTCTGCGGAGAGAGCGTGAGTTTAATTAAACTAAACATAAACAAAAATTTCGTCGTCCCGGGGAGAACGGCGGGGGAGGGTGAGGGCGAGAGAGAGGTGGCGTAACCTCGAGGAAAAATAGAGTGAGATACTTCTGGCGACAATGGCTGTCTCGCTTATTAATCTCCATTGAAATTCGCGAGAATTGCGAATCGAATATCAGGAACATTAGCTGAAAATATTTTTTACACAATTGCAAATCGAACCAGCTGGAATTTTCAATTTTTCGATGGGAATCTTGCTGTGTTTTGTCAAGTAGTAAATAAAATTAGAGCACTGAGCGTAAAATTTGTTCGATAAACGCGGGAATTTACTCGAAGTGGCTTCCTGTTCTTCGCTCCCTGCGCATATTTGCGCGCAAAATCGCATCGTAATCCCTGCAACACGCCAAAACTGCATCCCGGCAACGTTACCCGAGCGCGCAATAAGGATGACGACGACGATGATCGGATATTTAACGATAACACGCGATTTCGCGGCGCTGTAACGCCGGGCAACGTTCAGGAGCGAATCGTAACGTGCCTTCCGTAATCCTGCGATCTCCCACGAAGGATAGATAGGTGGACAGAGCGTAGGGACAAACTGGCCATGAAACCAGCTTACGCCGAGGCTACTCTACTCGGACGTTTTGATAGGCGTGTAAATAACGGCCGGAAGAATATTTCTACAAACAATCGTGCATCAGCAGCCGGGAGCCTAAGCCAGGCTCAGGATAAAATCCCCGTTAAACTCTCTACTAAGTCGTAGGTAGCGGGCAACGTTCGGGCCCGGTGACATCAACGTGATTACGGCCCTGCTAACGCACAGAGACCCATGCGCGTAATCTTAGATAATACGCGTTCCTTTTTCACGCGAACCACCCGATAAATTCGTCTTCGCCTCGTTAAGGACACGGGGATGGGAATGGGAAAGGAAAATGGGCGAAACAAAGCAATGGAATTCTCCGAAAGCCGATCGGTTGATTCGCGAGCAATGAGCAACTCTGTGTGTGTGTGTGTGTGTGTGTGTGTGTGTGTGTGTGTCGAAGCCGCCTGTGGACGGGGCTAATTGCGTTTGCGAGAGCTTATCGCGCGCGAACGCCTGGCATTTGGCGAAACGGTAAAACAATCATCCGCCGGTGATTACGTGCAATTATCGCAGCGATTGCCGGCGAGAAATCGCGGAGCGGTGGTAGCCGTGAGAAACGACGGAAGCAAAACGTATTCATGATGGGGTTCTGCGACTTTGGAAATGATGTGCCGGCGGAAAATGAGATTCCCGCCCGAAATTGAAATATCGCCAGGAACAACAGCCGCCTGTGCTGGATGGTCGTAATTAGAGAAAGGTTCGTTCTACTTTCTGCGAGGTTGGAAAAAATACTTGCGGAAGTGTTGCACGAATCGTACGCGTTTGTTGAATTAATAGTTAACGACACGTTCGCCTTACGTTCTATCAATTTTACAATTGAGAAACATCTAGTATCGAATAAATTTTGCACAACTGTAAATAACAGTCAGTTTAATTAGTCGTTAGAATTGCCAAAGTGATCAAAATGACCAATTTATAACTGTCGTTGGAAATCTTACAAATATTCTGGAAGATTTAAGTAAAATAAATTCTTCGCAAAATAAATGAAACTTTGTGTACTCTATTGTATCGTACAGTTTCTCTGTTTTTTTAACTTTTTTTTTCTTTTTCTTATTTTAATGTCTCTGATGGCAATTGTAGTAGTTATTTAATATATTCTACAGTTTTGCTTCGCCAATCCTTAGTCCCATCTTTCGTCGTTTCGCTAGTCGTGCGACGTGACAAACATCGTATCGCGAGACAAGTACCAAAGGTTAGATAGTCGCTGTCACGTGTGAACGTCGCCGCGGAGTACGGAGTTCGATATCGCGCGTTTCATTTGTTTCGTGCCGACTGAATATAATGGAGTGTCCGAAGGGGAACGACTCGGCGTTCTCTGATAAAGCGTGGGCACGCCACGAGAAAGAAAATGACCATAACGGAAGACACACGAATTACATGATGTAAACGCGCCACCTACGGCGAGACGGGCAGGATTGAATTTAATACTAATTAAAAGTAATAAATCGGGGGACGAATGATTTCTGCGGGCGCGGCGAGCGTTCGGTCCTATTCCCCGTCGCTCCTTTCGGGCCCCGGGGCCGACGCGCGCGCGCAAGGGCGCGCGAGCGCGTTTCTGCCGAATTAAGTCGGACAGTATCTTTTTCTGACTTGGCCACGAGAGAAATGCAATTAAAGCGAGATCAGAGGGAACTCGTCTCTCGTCCCGTGTACGCTCGCCTCGCCTCGCCGCGCCTCGCGCGTTCTGACTTATGAGTCGCTGGAAAAAAGATTGGCCGCGTCATGGAACGCGGGGTTTTAATATCGTTCAGCTTCGCCGTTGTTGTATATTTACAGACTCTTATTAAGTCACCCACGTCGTCTCTCCTTCTCGCCCGGGTATCCCGTCTCCGTTTCGTATTAACTCTTACTTTGTGCTTCTTATTACGTCGATGGCTCTTCGTTCGTTTCGGCCTCGAAAACAAGCCAACTTCTTTGAAAAAAAGAACCGGCCAGGAATTTCCAAGCGACGCTCGCAGCACAAGAACGAAATTAGAAAATTTCCAACGTTGCGAAACTTTGTGAAAAGTCTCGTTCAGGGATGATTTGCCTGCAACTTGCTCCAATCTCGGAGTACAATGCAGAGTTTGAAGGTTCGAAAGAAAGAAAAAGAAGAAAAAAAAATCGCGTACGAAGAGCGATTTGTTAAAGCGTTAATCGCATACGTGGCGTTCGCTGGAAGCTCGTAAAATATCGCACCACGTCGGGCATCGGCAGATCGAAGCCAGGCATTTACTTTACAAGCGTCATTATCGATCGAACCGTCGACAACGCGGTAAATTCAATTGGATTTTATAAGGTGCGTAAACGCACCCGTGACCACGTGGGTCGAGGTGAGATTAAATAAAAGAAAGAGAAAGAGAGAGAGAGAGAGAGAGAATGGAGGGCGAGATCGTTACGTCTTGACGTTTACGAGAAAGGCTACAATGGTCAGGAAGCGTTAATCCCGAGGGTTCGTGCACCGTCGGCCCTCCTCCAAAGAAACGAATGGGGCGCCTATGGCGATATTTATTTAACTGCCGCACTAAGTTGGCGCCCCGCGGCGATGTATTTCGAAGACGCGATTCTGCCATAATTACAGTAAAAAGCGATCTTTAATTTCGCGAACGGCGAAAGTGACTTGTAGGTGGGGACAGCGAGGGCAATCAGGATCCACACAGGCTCCAACCTCAGTCACTCGGGTTCGGTCCTCCTCATTTCTTTTCGGCGGATTTGTAATTTCGACTCGCTTCGTTGAACATTTTCTTTTTTTTTTTGGTCAATCTTGTGGCTCGTACTGTCTAAAATTCGATGTAACATTCTGTAGCGACGAGAGAGGGGAACCGATCCGTCATTCCGCGAAGAACAGAAACTTTTCACTTGTCTTTTATTTGTCGTCTGCGCGAAAGTAACACGTAACTAATCGTAAATACGTGTTGCAACGTCAAAGAAATTAAAACAACGCTTTCGACAATTGTAACAATGCCTTCGGCAATTGTAACATTTGCGAAACTTTGCCAGGCGAACGAGCTTCGGGCTGTTTCCACTTTCAATTTCTGTCGCGTTAAAGTGCCCCAGCAGTTTGATTGTCAGGCGACGATTGAAATTGTCGAACGAACGACATTTTCGCCTCGTTTCACACTGTTTAGCGAGTTACCCTGTAGGAAAACGTTGGTTAACACGATGTCGGACACGCGATCGGCAAACAACAATCCGAGACAAGGATGAGCGATCGATGATCGATCGGCGGAGCGACGATCCGACTGATAATAACAACTACGGGATCAAACATGGGCCTGGCGTTTGAAGGGACAGGGGCAATTAAAAGGAAGAGAAAAGAATAAATGGCCGGGCATGTAAATGATTTTCGCTGCTCGGTCCTTCGAGCAGCAGCGGTTTTACACACCGTGCCGATGTTCCCCCGACTAATTATTAGGGCCCATTACGTATTATTTAAAGAAGTAGGCGTTCAGACCCTCTCATTATAATGGGTTGCAGGTGCTAGGAGCCTCTATACACACTTTATTCATCCGGTACCCTTTTAAAATGCCGCTATTATAATGCATGGGTGACGGGGAGAGGGGAGGGAAAGAGAGAAAGAGAGAGAGAGAGAGAGAGAGAGAGAGAAGGAGAGAGGCAACAAGGTTAAACGGAAACGAGAGAGAGAGAGAGAGAGAGAGAGAAACTAGCGGAGAGCTGGTGCGTAAGAACTCGCTTCAGAAATCGCGACGGTAGAGAGAACACCGGTGGATTGTGTTCTCCTCTGTTAACGTCGATGGAAGGCCACGGGGAACAATGGGGTCCGCGATAAATAAAAGAATTTTCTCCGGTCTGCTTATGTAAATTTACGGAATGAACTTTGAAGCTCGCTTTGTAATTAATATTTCCACGACCGTTTCGCGGGCTTACCTCGTATTAAGTAATTTCCCTCGTTCAGTTGCGAAAGATTGAATTGTCCGGAAATGGAGAAACTCGCCGCGGAGCGGGGAATTAAATATAGAAAAAGGGACGTTGTAAGAGATCCCCCTTAATTATGAATGTCCATCTGTTGGAAACGTTATATCGCCACTCGGATTCTTAATCGTTTGTTCCACGAGGGTGAGGATTCGAGCGTGTGGGCAAAGTTACCGTATCTTTTAAATACGCGTTGAACGTCCCGAGCCAGATTCCACCGTCGTCGTTTCGTTTCTTTATCCGGGTCGTTAACGAACAAACGAGACGATACAGCTATCATCTCACGTGGATTTCCGAGTGTTTGCGAGAGACGTCAGCGCGGAGAGAAAATGAAAATACGAAAAGCCTACGAAAGATCTTTCCAACGGCGCGACGACCAGTTGTGCTCTGCACGCGCACGCACACGCACACGTACGCACACACGCGCGTGCAGAGGTGGGCCCCACGCGTGTTTTTTTCCTCGTGTTACGCCGCTAGTGGCAATACGTATCGTATGCCTGTCTTCTAGATACCTTTTTACTCGTCTTTTGCTGCAAGATCGGAGCAACAACCAGTCCTTGTGTGTCTGACGAAATTTACGACGGAGCCACATGCACCATGCAGGCTTTATTTTAATACGCCGGGAGAACGGCTCTCGTGTAGAACGCTGTCCCGCTGCGCCAAAAATCTTAAATATTCATAATTAAATATGCTAATGAACGGGTGACTTCAACGGCAAAATGATTATCAAATTGTACAATGGCCGCGTAAAGTTATTGTACGGGGCTGAACTGGGACCTGGAACACGTGTATGTGTGTGTGCGTGTGTGTGCTGTACGCTCGCTCGCGATGGAATGCATAGACCCACCAGAAGGATCTGCGCCACGACGCTCGCCAGGACCCCGATCGATCAAAAATTTTTTAAATCCGGCCCGTTGAACGTTTCGACACCGGGGGAGGATCGAGTCGAGGCTGGTGTCGATAACCGGTCCCCGCGAAAACCTTCCCTCCGTTCGGGGATCTTCCGTCCCAATCCCACTCGGACTAGGTTTCGAAGCTAGGTCGATAAAACTGCGAAACACTCGAGAATCGAGCATTGGCGATTAACGATACGTTACACGGATGAAGAGCGAGATTTAAAGGAAATCCCGATTCAATCTATCGATCGCGAAATTGACCACGATGATTTGAAAATTCATCTTCTTTGAGTCGCGAGAACACGAATGACGATGAAAATGGAGGCGTGAAATGTCGGAACTCGCGATTGAACGCGGCCAGTGCAAAAATCCAGAATGGAATACGTTCGCGCGGGAATGTTTTTCTCTCATTATCACGAGCGGTCGGAGTGTCGCTCGGAGTGTCGATAAAGAGATTGTTTAAATGCATTGCTAGTCCGGGGCTAGCCGATCGAAAGAAAGGCGGAAAGGTGGGACCGGCCCAGGAGTGAGAGAAGTCCGGACAAAGGAACGAAGAGCAGAAGAAGCACAGCTGGGAAGAGCCCGAAGATGAAAGAGGGCTCGGAGGATGGTCGAGGGATCGAACGCGTGGAAGGGAAAAGGACGGGGGAATGCGGATGAAGGAAGAGCAAGATGGAGAGAAAGATCGTGCTCGCGAGAGGGCTTTACATCGGTCGCGTGAGATAGCCGCATCATTTCTTGGCAGACAATTAATTACTGACATTATGTTTTAGAATGCTTACTTGCGCCGGCTACCAACCGATCTATAGATTTGTAGTCGGGTCTGCGCGCTTCGTTCTCGTCCGTGCAACGCACAGCGTGCACACGCGCGCCAGAAAAATAGGGTCGCGCGCACTGGGTGTCTGGTAAATCGAGATACACGCGGACCGCAAAGTGATGATTGTTCGCGAATGGATGGAAGGTGAAAAAAAACGCACACAAAAAAAAAAAAAAAAGAAACAACCGAATCGACGCCGCCGCGTCAGGTGATCCGAACGATCGTTCCAGCATTAGCCGGGAACAATGAAAACTATTCCTCTGGCGAAATGAACGATTTCCAGTGTAGCACGATTAATCGAGCACTCTGTACGTGCACTGTTCCAACATAGGATAGGTAGGCAGATGCTGGTCTTCGCCGCGGGACAGCACATTGCCTGCAGAAAGCAACAATCAATGTACAAAATGATGGATATTAAACGCGACTAATGCCGTCGTAATGCAGAGCGTACGTTGCACTGTGCGATCGATTACAAAGCCCAACGTTCTTTTCATTCTTCCTATCTATTTTTTTATTTTCTTTTTCACGTGAAAACGTCACAGGATCCATAAGTCCGTGATCAAGAACAATTTACCAAGCTATCCGAGCTACTGTCGTAAGTTTAAATTCGCGAAAATTTCAAATTCAATTTCTTTGTGAATTATAAAGTCTAACTTCAAAGAGTGAACGATTGTGAATTGCAGTCGATACGTGGACAATCGAGGATTTTCAAGTGCAGCTGGTCACCCGTCATTAAGTGGAACCAATCGTTATTTCACTTTCTCCCCGAAATCGGCGCAGAATGTCGGTCGAGAAACAATGCTACGTAACAAGCACGAATGTGTGAGTGTGTGTGTGTGTGTGTGTGTGTGTGTGTGTGTGCGCGCACGCGCGCGCGCCTGCACCGCTTAATAATCGTCAGCGTCTTTATTGATGTACCACGGGCGGAAATTTGAAAACCGTGACGTCGGGTAATTTTTCATTCGGAGGCCCGGTGAGATTCCACGTCTTTCCACAACGGAGGCCTTCCCCCACCGAATTGGAATTAACTACGCCGACCCTGTGCGCGCATCCGTTACGTTCATTAAACAGTTTCACAATACTCGATAGATGAAACTTGGCAAGCTCCCACCTTCCGAACTATTTATCCTTCTTTCATCGTTCCTATCCGATAAATAAATCTCGTCAGAGCGATTATCCGTCCTGTTCGAGTCGATGCCAGCGGAAAAAGCAACGTCAGCGTTATTTGACGAATTTCATCAAACGACGATTTGCCGATCTAGATGTTTATCAAATTATTCTTGATCGCTTGATCCTTTTTTTCTTTTTTTTTTTTGGAAAATATTTTACGTTCTCGTAAAGATACGTAATTGAAATTTGTCGTTCTCGTAAAGATACGTAATTGAAATTTGTCGTGAGAAAAGATATCAAGTATCTTTTGTATTCAATATTTGGCGTAGTCTCGATATAAGCGTATGATCTCCGTGAATTTTAGAAAACCGTATAGACGATCTGTCGATGTTTAGCGGTAAGAAGTGAAACGCGCGAACGAAAGTTCGCGTGCCGCAGGAATTCCCGGCGGCAAGCCCGACAATGTACCCGGAGACTTTTACGCGCGAGAACCTGTTGTATCTTAATGTAATTTATCGTCGTGCTATTAAGCATGCTCCGCGGATCCCAGGATTCATCCGTCTTCGAATTACCTCGATTTACCTTCGAATTACCCATTTTCTCGTGCCGCGAACGTTGGCGAGCCGCTGCGAAACGCGCAAGCTCGCCAATCTTCCGTCCGCAACTCCGCCGCGAGGCACGAGATTCGTTAGTTAGAAGAAAGCAAATTTCATTAGAAAATTGATTCGGGCTTGGCTCGCGAGAGCTTGGAGAACGTACGCTTAACTGCGAAAATTTCGAGAGCGTACGAACACGCGCCGGCTGGTAATCACATTTTCTTTTTCCGCGCGTTCTCCTTCCGTTCCGGTTTCGAGGAATTCTTCCGACAAACTCGTCCGGTCGTTGGCGAATATCACGGACAAAAGAACAGGCGACAGGTTTCGTTACAGGCTTCGTTTCCAGCCACGAAACCTGGCGATGCTGTTTTAATTTCACGCTCGTTCCCGCCCCCTGCCCCTACCCTCTTCTCGCGGACGCCGTTTCGTCTCGGTGGCGCGTGTGACGAAAGCATCTCGAGGTCTCGCAGGTCTATATTTATTATTCGTGGATTAGCGAAACGGCACACGAACGTCGTCTGATACTAATTGCGAGGAACGGCAAGAACCGGCGGTCGCGTCGTCGCTCCCACCGTGCCGTAAATTAATTAACCTCTGTGTGTTTTCGCTTTTAACGCGCCGTACCCGCGGGGTCACTTCGCCTCTCGTCAACAATTACCGTGGCAAAAGGAAAAAGAGAGAAAAGAAACACGCGCACGCCGTACGTGCGTGTACCGTGGATGCTACTTGACCGGATCGATGCGAGGGACGGACGACGGCGTTTTTTCCACGACACTCCGCCGAGTTTGTCGGGGAGAAAGTTTGCGAAACGAACGGGGTAGCTTCCCCGTTGTTTGCGATTGAAAAACATCGGGCAGTCTCGCTGGAAGGGAATACTTTGTTTGAAATTCATCTCGACGGAGAAGACTTGATCGTCGCGCTTTAAAACGGAATATCGGAGGACCGATTGAAAAGCCGCACAACAGTCGACGATGTTGGAACGTGTTAGCAAAGGTATTTGGATGTTGAATGCGGCGAAACATTCGGTGTAATTTCGGTGTGACGAGCGACTGAAATGGAAAGGCGATATATTTTTATCCGAGCCGAAGGCAGGATTTACGCGGCGCGCGACCGAAACCGTCGTTTATTAATGAAGAAGGCAATCGTAACCCAAGTGGACAGTCGTAAAACCATTAAACGGCCTGTAAATCACGAACGCGACACGGGGCGGAGGCGTGATTTAACCGTGCGTCGCGGCGTATTAATCTGCCGCGCGGGTGTCTTCGACGAAACGCGCATTAATAATGCGCTAGCGTTGAAAAACCGCCGCGTATTTCACCGGGCGCAATCTTTATCGCCGTCTTATAATCCCCGTGTTACCCCGCATACACCTGTCGTCAACGATTTCACTTTATTTTCACCGCGGACTCGCCGACTAAGCCTCCCTTTGATTCCCTCCTCTTCGATGAATTTCAAACGCCGCCCGTGAAAAGGAAATAAACAACGAGATTTCAAAGTGAATTTCACCGTATGAAATTGGGCAACAAACGAAATTACCAAACGCGGATACGACTGATACGCAGTGGCGTCGGGCACGAGCGATTCGATGAAAGCAGACACGGACGAAAAGCCGAGCGTGCATTGTTAATGAAGAAAGCAATCGGACCGGATGGAAGCGGACAGTCGTAAAACCACTGAAAGCATTGTAAATTGCAGCCGTCCCTCGGCTAGAAAATGATTTAATCCTTCGCGGTCGCATTCATTCCCGTGCTCGACGTCTTCGTCGAAATGTACATTAATTCCTCCAGCTGCTGAAAAACTGCCTCTCTCCCTTTCTCTTCTCTCTTTTTCTCTCTGTCTCGCTGATTCCCGTCGCTCGTGGCGATTCTACGAGCTCGAAGCTCGTAGCCGCTTATGAAAAAGATCAATGCTTCTAGTAGTACCTCCGGCACGCTCCATCGGTTTTTATTAACCTCGTTACTACGGCTCGCTACAGCGACTCTTCGCCCGGTGTTCGACGACTTACGCGAGAGACCTTTGGGTAAACGTTGGCGATCGGCAGGAGAAACGAGGCGAGCACCACTGGTCGTTCGCGGTTTCGGCAAGTGTATATAAATTAGCGCGAGTAACGCCGCGGCATTGAATCGGCTGATAAATTTTCGCGGTGCGTCCGACGTCACACCTCCCTTACACCGTGTACCCAGGAATCCCGTGCGCGCGGCCAACGATAAAAATAAGAGGAGAACGAAAAGCCAAAGGGAACGAGGTAGACACGAGAAGAGAAGAGGAAAAAAAAAAAAAAAGAAAAGGAAAGGGAGAAAAAGAAAATATATATATATATACATACATATAATGCGTGGTCGCGAGTCGACTGTTTGGCTCTCCTCCTGAGCACCTAAAGTTCGAATAATCGCGATCGTGGTATCAGCGGCTTACGAAGGATCCAACGAACGAGGTGCTCCGTGCTAATTACTTTTCTTTTGTTCCATCCAGCTGATGGTGATTTGATCTCTCAATATTCCGCTCGTGGATTAATTCTGCTTCTTCTTGGTGAATATTCGACGACTCGGTGCAACACGCGTCTACGTTTAATCGCGTGGGAATACCACGTACGCGTACGAGAGAAAGAAGGGAGTAAAATACTCGGTGACTGGTGGAAGATTGGGCTGGACAGTCGATTGTTTCGTTTCGTTTGATTTGCAAGTATAAACTGTCTGGGAAGACCGCGGACGGATGCCGAACGACGAAACGATGACCGACAACGTTCGTATTAACGGCACGGTCAATAATTCTCTTTGTTAGTACGTCTTTACTCTTCGCTGTCCTTCTCCGTCCCTTTCTTTCCCTTCTCTCTTGGTTCGTTTCCTTTCTTTTTCCCCTTAGCCCTCGCCCTCTCTCGGTTCATCTCGTCGTTCGAAGAGAACGAGCACTCCTTCTGTGTGCGACCGACACAGGCTTTCTTGTATGCAGGAATTCCAGGACCAAAAATATCCGAGCGATCCCTGTACGCCGCTCAGCGCAGCGGCGAAATCGCGGGCTTCGTGGCATCTTTGTGGCACCTTTGTGGCATATTTTCCTCCAGGCTTCGAAACGTTTCGCCTTCGTACGAACGCCATCTTAACCCCGGTTAACAGAATTATCTTTCTTTGGCTAACTGCGTCCATCCGCGCCCTTCTTCCCACTTTTGTTTTTCTTCTTCTTCTTTTTCTTTTTTTTTTCGAGTATCGTCATCACTCGCGGGCTGATTAAATCCCACCTCGAGGACCGTTTGAAAAAAGATTGCGCAAACGTTTCTGTAACCGATCGCTCGAGGTATGGCTGGACACGTTTGACGCACGTTGTGCTTCGTTCGCTATTCATCGTAAATACGTTTATATATCGGTTTATCGATCACAATTGGAAATATTAACGCGTATCCTCCGTGACGACGCGTAAATTTTCCCAGTATCCTCGAGAACCTCGAGCACGGAACCGCCGTATACAACTCAATCGAACCGAAAACTCCCGATCACTTCCGAAAGTCACTACTCACCTGCCGCTCCCTTCTGTCTATTATACTCTGGAAGAACATCGGAGCGACAAGGATTAGCGCCCTACAAGGCTGGGGATAAGAGATTGGGGAGGACGAGAGGAGACGAAAGGTAGGAAGGAAATACGAGGAATGGCGGAGCCATTTGACGCGTGCCAGGAACGCCAGTCGGATAGATTTATATTTACAATAGGCTTGTATTTATAACGACGCGTATACACGGGTAATCCTGCCTAAGCACTTTGTCCGTCAAAGTGGCGCGAGGTTTCACGCACTCTCGGTTGCATGCTATAACCAGATTACCTTCACCTCAGTCCAAACTCTCCGTCTCCTTTTCTACATCTATACAGTTCTGACTCTGTTAGGAATAACTATAAATCATGTTTGCTTATGGTGTCGATAAGGTAGCATGCGATCTATGTATATATACATGTATATGTATATAGAAGACCGCATCATGAAAAAAAAAAAAGAATATAAAACAGTACAAGGCTACTACGTATCGTATAGATATCAGAGGAAAGTGATTGTAAGCTATAAAACTCCTTAAAAAACCGAATATCTGTGTTTTATAAATGCTTCGATTTCCACGCTCCGTAAAGGTTCGCACAAGGCACGAAGACGTGCCCTGTCGTTCCCGAGGGAGGAGGCGCGAGCGCTGAAATCGGAGGAAGGACAGGAAGCCTCCATCGAATGGAAGGAGGAACGTGTTTCCGCGGAGGCGGCACGCGGTCAGCGGAGAGAGCGCGATGACTGCGGTTTCGTCTAATGGATCGTTTCGGCCAAGCGAACCGGCACCCACCACCGATGGGAAAGGAATTAATCGCGACGATTGTTTCACCGAATCGCGCTTGATAACAGACGCGGCCGCGATTCCCTGTTGTTTCTGTCGCGTTGGTCACGCTAATGGCCCTGTTTAATTTCGACACGATCACTGCCAACGACACGACGACGACGACAGCAGTTACGAATTTCGCAACGACGAGTTATCTCGCGTCGAAATCAAGCAAGAAAAATCGACAGAAAAAAAGGGGAGTTTTTCTTCTACTTGCGCCATTCGCCATCGGTGAATATCGTCTCTGATACGATACACGAAGCGTTTCACGAAGTCTGTCAAGAATCGCGTAGGTACGTCGCGTGGCGAACGGATACTATTAATTGGAGAGTGAAAGCGGCACCGGCAGCAGCAGCAGCAGCAGCAGCAGCAGCAACAGAATTTCAAATGCAAATGAAAACCTATTAGAGCGTTTTATGTAGATACGGTTAGCGAAGGAGCAGCGGCGCTCGGTTGGCTCGGCCTTCTAATCGACCGTTTCGGTTTAATTGACCCACATTCCCCTGTAATGTCGCGCGCGCTTTATTAACGGCGCATTAATTATCTGCTCGGACGGATTATTTAAATATTTACGCGATATCCGTGGCGCGTTGTCGTGTACCGACACACAACCGACCGCCGCGAGACGGATTTAAAAAATTACCTCGGTACGCGCCGGCCTGCCCACCGCGCCACCACCACCCGCATGCACGTCATAAATCTTAAAAACGGTGCAATATCATGAAACGCTAATGAGGACACCATTGGGACATTTTATATTCATTTCGCGGAATTAGTCTTTCGGTTGCATGTTTCTGAAGCTGGAAACAGGGTGATGGATAGTCTCGGGCGCGATAATAAAAATCTTTGTGTCGAGAGCGTGAATTTTAACCTGCGCATTGGGAGGGGCAGGGAGGGGGGAGAGGGCTCGTTCTAGTTTTTGCGGCGAGGAATTTTCTCGCGATCCGCTTGAAAATTGACACAATTTGCACCCTCGAAGAGCGTCCATCCGTTGCGAGTTAAAGTCGTAAGAAAAACAAAAAAAAAAAAAAAAAGAAAAATTAACGGAACGTAAAAATCCAAAAAGAGAGTGGATCAATTTTCGGAGATATTTTGTCGGATAATTCGTTCCGAGCAATCTCGCGTCGATCGTCGTAAAAGTTTGCTGCAAGTGTGAAAGGGGGAGAGAGAGAGAGAGAGAGAGAGAGTAAAAGAAAGGCAAATTCCTCGGACTCGACAAGGCAAAGGCAGTTTCCGCGATCGGCGCGTTCGAGCGTGCGCAGAATGTCTCGTTCGCACCGGTAAACCTCCCTCGACGGTGGCGTGCAAACGATGCATTAACGTACCGACACAATCCACCGGCAAATGAGAAGCCCGGCTCATGGTCCCTACGTGCTGAATGAGCGAGCGCCGCCGCGCCTGATGGACTCTAAACACGCCTTCGAAATTTTGCGATTCCGCGAACATTGCCGGTCACGCCGCGAGCACACTGTCGGCCGTGTGCCTCGCACGATCTTGGTCTCGTTTTTTCGGGTTCTCGGCCAAGGAAAGAGATCGTCTCCCCTTCGACGTGCGCGCGTCGTTCGACCGGCTCGCGGTTACTACGGGATTGAAATATTAATTACGGGATTATGCAGAGGAGTGCGTTTAATAGGCTCTTATTTGCCATCGTTACTCGTCCATTTATTGGTCGGTATAGAATTACGGGCGTCTGTCGCCGCCGTCCAACGATTTATACCTCGTTCTTTTGCCTTTTAATCGTTCGGCGTTGCGCGGCTCCGGCGGAACAATGAAATCGATCACGCGCGGATGAGACAGGAGCCCGTGAGCGGGTAAAAGCCAGGGCCGAGAAGCCCCGCTGGCGCTCCGGCCAACAGTTTCGTGTGTCGAACGGTTAATTTTTGCGAAGGCAGTGAGAGAGAGAGAGAGAGAGAGAGAGAGAGAGAGAGAGAGAGAGAAAGCGCTCACCTCGATTCTTAATCTATAGCAAAAATTACATGCAATTACCGCCGCCACCCAGCGCGCCGGCATCTGCGAGTCGAAGGTAGCCGGCGATCGCGTGATTTGCACGTCCATCCGCCTTTAGAATGTCGAAGGCAGCAACAACGCCCGGTGCGAGCACCAAGTATCGTCGGGGCCCAACTTCTCGAATATTGCCGCGTGTCACGTTTCCCTTTTCACGTCACGGCACAAGGAAATAATAACACGCCTTTGAAGTACTTACACTCGAAATGATACATTGGCCAGCTACGTATAGCTTCATCGGTTTTCCCTGCAAAAATACAACGTTACGTATGTACTTGCTTATCGTTGAAGCGGGAGGCGAGCCGCGCAGATTGCATCGCGTGATTATCAAGCCTCGAGCTTCAACAAACTTCGATTTCTCTATCGTCCATTTGTACGCGCGATGATTCAGCGCTCGCGGCTTTGCTCGAATCGAAACGTGCCCTCGGCAATGCCGGTTTCGCGCGAATTAGCATAAATTAGCCGGACGCGTTTCTACACGATCGCCGTCTCGCGCATAAGTTTTTCTCACTTTCGCGACACTTTTCTCCTCGATCTATCAGACAAAATCGACGAAATTTCGCCGCGAATAAAGTCTCGTCGATTGTGAAAAGTCGATTACATCATCGCGATTTCTCTAAAAGCGAAACGCTTAATAACGAGCGACGACAAACCTTCGGTTGACAGACCGCGAAACGCAGGATCCTTTTCTCATCGCGGGGATTAGCGGGGCATTGAAACCGCGACAATACGCGCCGCGGCCGTATTGTACGGTTAATGCCTATCGCGCAGACACGCGTACCTCTCGCCCTTACAAAATTAATTCCATTCGTCGGCGAACGATGAATCGCGGCGAGAGCGCGGGGAGACCCGAACAATTATTCCCGCGCAACTTATTATCGGAGCCGGTCGCGCACTGCCATTGGCCAGACACGCGCGCGTACACGAGAACACTTTGCGAAATGAGTTCACACGACGCTTCGCCGGAGATCGGGGCGTTGAGTCGAGCCGAGTCGAGTCGAGTGGCGGACAAGGAGCGAGAGAAGTCAGAAAGGAAATAGCCAATCAGGCAAATGAGGACACAAAGGCGCGACGGGTCTCCTCGTCGTTAATTGGCATACGTTAATTAATACACGTCCTCTTTGTTGCTGCGTTACATCGTCGTCTATGTGTCGGCGAGGCCGATTCGCGAGCCAGCGGCTCGAAACTGCACGCGATACCCGATCGTATTTCTTCGATATTGTTTCCCGAAATTGTCTCACCTCTCTGTCCCCTCTGGCCTCTCTGCCTGCACGCCTTTAATTAAAGCATCATCCATATTCATAAACATAAATTATTGTCTCACGTGCGTGCGCGCTCGCTCGCTTGCTCCCTCCGAGCCCGGAGATCCTCGGTGCTTCACTTTTTCTTCTCTTTCTCGTTCTCCGTTTTGATTCGTTGATGCGACGCCCTTTGGGGGAGGGGGGGGGGGGAAGGCTGCCCGTTGATCGAGCAATTTCTTTCGAAACGCATTAAACGCGACTCTGTTGTCGTTATGTCAGTGGTGTGTAACTTTTCGCCGATAATATTCACCGGATGCTCTACTGCCAAGTTATGCTGCAATTGTGCCCAACTGCAAGATCCCTCCGTTCCTGACACGCAATAAAACCATCCCTGTTCGCGCGTTCCTCTCCTCGCGACAATCACGATATAACGCAAAGTACCATACCCAACTCTGACACCATCCTAAATGCAAACCGCCGAGGGCCAAACAGGTTGGGCTCGAGCCCCGTGGAACGAGGTTAATTCGGTTCGAAAGATCCACCGGAACCCGCGAAACTACGTACAAAGTAACACAAAGCGTCGAAAAATCGAAACCGTTGAAAAATCGAAGGTCGACGCGGAGGACGGGGGGCGAGGTCTCGACCGTAGGACGAGTTCAGCGAAATTTATCGATCGCTGGGAACGCATCGCGAGACCTTGTACTCCGTTTACATGCTCCGTCACAATATTCATCGTGGCTGCGGTTAAATCATTCGATTTTTATCAGGCCGATGTGCCTCTTCGTGTGCAGGCCTGGTTGGTAAATGGCTCCGGTGGTAATGGGCCCGGTAAGAGAGAAACAGAGAGGATATACGCGCGCGTGAGCGCGTGTACCGGCCACGATCACGGAATCGAACATTTTCATGCGTGCGACTCGCGCCGAGGCCGCATGTGTATACGTGTTAATACGGTGATTTAGGGCTTAACGCGTAGATCCTTCGGTGCGCGCGGAGAACGCGAAGTTGAGGAGCGTAGCCGTGCGTGCGTGGGTCCGTTTAACGTGTAACGCCGCCAGAACACCAGGGCATTGGTGGTAAATAGGTGATGGTGGTTTTGCGCCGGACGACGACGGCGGCGGTGGTGATAGTGGTGGTGGTAAGACACCGGGGTGACAAAGCATTAATTAAGTCGTACACGTTTATCGGATATTCCGGCGTTGGCTTATGAGCCACGGCGAGCGGCCACAGCCAACGGAGAAAATCGCCCGATATAACGCAACGCTGATGAAATATGTCGCCGGTGGAATGACAGTGCCTCGTAAAAGGCACCGAGATTAAACTTTACGAATGAATAAGAAGAAAAAAAAAAAGAAGAAGAGAGAAAGATTTATATGATCGAATGTATATCAGCGGAGATAGTTTATCGTGGCTGACGATCGTTTAAATCGCGCGGGCCCCTGCCGTTTCGCGGCCGTTCGACGAGCGAAATTTTTTCCCCTTCTCGTTATATTAATGGAACGTGCGTGTCCGATCAAAGGCCAGCAATATACGAAACGTGGATTTTCCTCTCTCTGTTTCCTAGACTATCCAGCTCTGGCTGGGATACTCCTGTTGATAAAACCGTAACGATAAGTATCATCTCGTTAATTCTTCGGCTGATAGGTCGTGCCTGTAACTTCTTAACGATCCCCCCCGGACTTTGTAACTTGGTTAACGAGGTAACTTGCGTTTCAACTAACGCGAGATTATTTTTTTGCTCGTTCGCGTTCATACTCTACAACGTGTTTCGCTTGTCTTGACCGCTCCGAGCAGTTTTCTAACGCTTCTACAAACTGTCGAACAAGTAATTTGCTTCGAAAAGATAAACGTTGCCGTTAACGACATTTATATTTTATCCCCGTACGACGGTGATTAAACGCGACGATGCGCGTTCATTATTACGGTGTAACGTACGGAAAAAGGAACAAAAGTGTGTAGGTATCCGAGCGTACAATGTGCAAATGCACAAGGGGAGAAAGAAAAAAAAAAAAAAAAAAAAAAAAAACGGAAAGAACTCGTTTTCCGCGAGGCGTCGCGTCGTTTTCGCTCGCGCCCGCTCGAGGTAGATACACGAAAGACCGAGAGATGATTCATTTACATATTATCGCACGCATTCGCACGATAATTGCCGAGCTTTTTAATCACGTACCCGGCACTCGACGACCCAAATTCGCCGAGATAGAACGAACGGACCGCCGCGCGCCGCAGCAGCGGTGGACTCTCGCTGGTAAAAGTTTGACAATTCGAGAAATTCGAGAGGCACCGTTCGCGGAATACATTTCTGACATGCCTTTTCGTACGCGAAACGAAATCCCCGGGATAAAATAGTTTCTCGATGAGCGCGCAACTATGAATATGGAGGAGCGGTTTTCCTTTCTCGATCGTCCGCGAACGAAATAAACTAATTGAAAAGTTTCCCTCTTCCTCTTTCTTTTCCTCTTTTCCTCTCGAGCGCCCGCGTTTCGCGCCGCTATGGACCTTCCCGTAATCGAGTAAAAATTCTCCCCACGCTCGTCTTCGAAAAGATCGTTCGAAACGTGCGACGCTCCGCGGAGAAGGACGAAATTCCATATCGCACAAGTCGAAATGTTAATTGCAAGACGAATCGAGTAGCTTCGATGTTAAATTAAATCGATGTCGAATCAATGTCATGGCCGCCTCGGTGTCACGAAATGACAGATCGTCAAAAAGAAATTCAATTATTTCCGGCGCTGGCAAAAGGGAGACGTTAAACTAGGTTTTCCGGGGCGACCGGGGCCGCTCGTCTATCGATCGTTAGAAATTTTCGCTTTAGGTACTTGTGCAATGTTAACTTCGTTAACTGTCCCGTGACCGGCCGTCGTGGCCCACGACTCTTACGCTGATGAAGGGCTCTGCCTAATGAAAGGGTTGTGTGTTTGATACCCTTAAGAATTGAATTACGGCGGGACGGACGGCGGAGCCGGTAGCCATTTCGAAAAGAATAGGATCCGAGCGAGGGCGAATTTATCTTTCTTGGTATCGTGATCTCTCATCGGCCGTGTATGTGCTTCATGACGTCGTTTATTTAACTACGCTTATTTATACGATGCGATGTATACATTCTCTTTCTCCTACATCTTTTTTTCATGTCTCTCTCTCTCTCTCTCTCTCTCTCTCTCTCTCTGTTCTTTTATTCTCTTTTCACGGGCGTTAAACTAAAGGATGAAAGGAAGGGCGTAATTTCGCGAGATGGGAGCATCGAATGGAACATCTGGAGAACCGCGTTGAAACACAAAGTAGAGACTTGCACGTGAAACAAATTATTGATAACGAAAGTCTAATCAAGATTTAGCGAGGTTTAAAAGAGGGGTTTGATAAGATGACTCCAACTTATGCGAGACTTCTTCGCAATAAAATCACGAAATATTGTACACAGCGCCGTAGGTCGTTCGTTTCTCCAGTTATCCGGTTATACGCTCTAAAATGCTCTCAAAACGTCGCGTTACAACACCACATTAAATACAGCTTGTCGTAACGTCAACGCGCGCGCGTTTCAACGATCATTCGGCAGTTTTCGCTCGTAACGCGTAATTCCTATCGACGTAAAATAAGTATATATATATATATATATATATATATATATATATATATATAAGAAGAAAATATGAGATTTTGCTCCAGAACTATTGAGTTTGCTTCTAAGATTGATACTTATTCGTAAAGCTCGAGGAGAAAACTTTTCTGTCAAGCATAAGAAAACGTTAAAACAACGAGACAAGCGTGTCTAAATTATTAATTTAAATTGACACGATTGTTATTAACAATAAGGTATTATATTATTATCGTTACGAGTTCTTCGTTTCTAAATTACTCTTTTTTCACTTTTTACAGAAAGAAAATTCGTTGCGCGAGTTTTCGTTCACCGAAATTGCCTGTATGATTGAAATTTTCAGCGAATAATTAGCTGTTACGCGATTCACCGTTGCACGGGACTCGTATCACTTTTTTTTTTTTTTCAGAGGTAGAGAAAGAGATTTCAATCGCACTCACACGAAGAAAATTCATTCTCGTGGCCAATCACACAGGCCGATCGATGTGTAGCGAATTTAAATATCCCGATTGCGATGAAATAAAACGAAAACAGCGCTCTCGCAGTTGGAAACGTACGAAAATTGGGTTACACAAAAATCATTTCACCCGAGTAGGAAACCTCTTTAACGTCTTTGATTCTTTTTCCCTTCATTTTTTTTTTTTTTTTTTTTTTCATATATCCCAACGAAATCCCTCCAAAACTCGAATTAGTTGGAATTTGTTAGAAATCGCATTAAAAAATTTCTCGATTTTACTGTGCAAACTTCGTGATCAATGTATTACCTCTGTTCAAACGTGCTGCGAATTGATCGTGCCTACTGAAAGTATCGACAAACTAAAAATTAACTTTTATAAACGTCCAATCGCGTCTTCCATCTTTCGATAAATCGTACGATTTGCAAATTCCATCGACTAAAATCTCCCGTTATCTTTTAACGCGCGACTCTTTAACGAAACACACGCTTATTATTTAGCGAAGTCTCATTTGGTAATGTGTAATTTACGTGACAATTCCAATTCAGCACACTCGAAGGTTCCGTTCATGTCGTTCTTAAAATTCGTTTGATTTGTTACTGTTACAGTAAAAGCTGAATAATCCGTGCACCGCAAACATTCCCCTCGTTAAATAAACTCCATTGGTACAGCGGTTTGTCTGGATGGAAAATTTATCTCATTCGGCAATATTTATACGACAGTTTCAACAATTTTGTAAACTTGACGATATACGATGGCAACATTGTAAGTGGTACGGCCTTTAACACAACGAAATATATTGTTACGATTCGGATTTTCACGCGGTTCGACGGCTAGGCAAATAAACTGTCGCACTAAACAACTGGAGCACTTTCTGTGGCAAGCGGTCGATGACACGGTTCTGGCTAAAGACAAAAGCACAGTTGGATAAAAGATCAGCTTCTGCGACTTGTGCTTTTACACAATCGCATTGCTTACGATGCAATTTCACCTGTGACAAATTCATCGAACTCTGTCTCTTAAATTATCGAACGACATTCGATCGAATTTAAATTGAAAGTCACAGTTTCAGAATTTACAGCGATCGTAATTTAGCCGTTGTAAAAAAAAAAAAAAAAAAAAAAATAAAGAATAAAATAAATAAAAAGAGAAACCAGGTCGACGAAAGGAATTCGACTGTCCGGAATGGTATCATCTGGGAGAAATCCGTTTGCTCGATAATTCTTCGTAACAACTTCGTTGTTGCATGCAAACAATAGGTGCACGCGCGTTCCGTTCGACGTCGAGAGAGCTCAAATTCAACGGCCAACCGGGCATACGCGACTTTTCGAAGCAATTTCGGAAGTTACGCTCCTACCCCAGCCCCTGCCGCGGCTAGTTGTTCTATATATCCCGGATTTCCGGCTGGTACGTAGGCGAACGCGCACCTGCGCGCACATATGCTTTTTACGAGGACAATAAAAACTAAATAGTATTTCACGCGGGTTTTATCGATCCCCGCGACCCGGAATCGCAATTTTACAGCGTGATAAAATACGAGGACACCGCGAGAGAAAGAGAGGGAGAGAGAAGAAAGGCAGAACGGTGAAAAAAGAAGAAGAAGAAGATGAAGAAAGGCGCGAGGGATGAAGGGAGGAAACAGAAGAAACGGAAGAGACAAGGCACAGAGAAGAAACGGAGGAGACAGAGAATGCCAGAGTACTACGTATGAATAACCGAGTGGATGTTTTCAGACGGAACGTTTCTCCAGAAATAAACGCGCACGGTATTTTCTATAATGGCGCGCCGGGATGGATAGCGGTTTTGGACGTTTTTTACGAGGCACGCTCGGCCAGAGCTTTCCCGCGGTTCACCGGGGCTGTTGGTGAAATGCCAAGTTGCAATGCGGACCGGCATTCTATTTTTTAAGAAGGGAACGACGCTCCGCGCCGAACGATTCGGCAACGGTTTCCGTGGGCCACGATCCTTCGATTCGTCCTGCTCGGTAAAGACCGGATTCCTCGCAGCTGCAACGCGGATCGAACTGCGGATTCTTTCGGCTCCTCGACTCCTCGACGAAGAAAAGAAATCGGGAGAAAGATCCGATACACTAGCTACGGTCTAGAGGCCGTGGCATATCCATCCATCGATCCCATCGTTATTCTCTTTCGTCTTGCACGTTGCCTCTCTCGTCCCTCTTTTTGCTCGTTCGTTCGTGCTCGGTTGCGGTAAGTGATCCATTTACGAAACAATCTAGGTAGCCGCGTACTAGATGATTGCGATATAATGCGAGAGGTCCGCCGGAGCGCAGAAGCATCGAGCCACGCTGGACCAATTGCAACAATCCCCGCGCCTCGCCCCCGTTTCTCTTTTATCGCGGATAGCAGACGAGAGAGTAATGAGAATTTATAAGCTTCCGATGCAGGTCGATGGAATTGGCCGGGACGAGGGCGGGAAACGCGTAGAAATCGATCGGCAACGGTCGGGACCGGCCGCGATCACTGTAATCGATCGATCATTGAAAACTCGAAAGCCAATCGAGCATTATAGGAAATATCGCGGGGCGATTTCACGCGGTTGCCGGTAATCGGTCACGCGGATTCCAACCGGCCTTGCCGGATGACGTAACGGCTTTTTAATGACATAACGACGCTGGCCGCCGCGTAAAGGTCGCTTCTCTAACGCCTCGTCTAATGCCTCGCCGTTAAATTAGAGGCGGATTAAAAGTTGTTGCGTTCACGATGTAAATCAAGACTGTGCTTTTATCGGCTGAAACGCTGCTAATTAAAACGTGCAATTTCCCGAGAATGAGCGTTTACGAAAAGACGCCTCGTAACGCCGTAATCAGATCCTCTATCTTTTCATGGTCGACGCGCGACGCTCGACGCCCATTAGGCGTTATCCCTCCTCTTTCTCTATTCGTTATTTCCCGTTATTCTTCGTTCGACAAACATTCTCGGGAAAGGTAGTTCAACCATTAAAAATTGCTCCTGTTTTGTGAACGTAGAGCGTATAAACTTTCAATCTTTGTTGGTCATTGGTAAATAAAAAGAGCTGTCGAATCGTAAGATCGAGAGATGAACTTCGTTCGTCGACGAGGGCGAACGTTTCATCCGCCGATGTATATTTCCATTCGCAGTTACGAACGATGTAACGCTTCAAGCTTTCGCGTCTTAACGAAAAGTTATATACCGTTCTCGCGATACCGGCGCGGGCGCACACGCAGGCTCGGGCATTAACAAGATTATAGCCGGTGTAATTGAAAAGTATAGGAACCAGCCTTCAACTTCCACTGCCAAGTTTTAAGCAATACTAAGCCCGCGTCCGAGAAGTTTACCTCGGAGCTATGCGTTATCGCGTTATATTTAGCGAGGCCTCGCCGCCAACTTCCTCGATCCATAACCTCTGCCCTGGCGATCATTACCAGCGCGCAGTTCCCCTGTGTCGGCTGGATCGAGCCGGCGAAAACTCACGACCGAGCCAATTCGATTAATTAACGGAAATCAGAGATCGAGTCGTTTTCACGGATAATCGCGAAATCACGTAGACGTATCTATCGTATCGTACACGCCGCCAGTTATTACTTTCCGAGGCAGACCGAGAAATTATCGCTTCCTGTTTCTTACGTCTGAATCTCGCGTACGAGGCGACGTTGTCTCCCAGCCTTGGAGTTAGAATCACCACGGACGCTGCGAGAAGTCGGCTCGCGTGTTTCGATCGGGGTAATTATATCAAGTGCGTCCAACACCTGCCGCCGCGTAGCTTCGTTTTCCTTTTATCCGAGGAGAGGAGCGGCTCTCCTGCGTTCTGATCCTGCCCCGCCAGAAACTGTCACGCGACGATAGAAAATCGACGTGCTCCGGAATGAAGAGTATCTGTCATCGACAAGAGATTCCGACGATACGGAGACTGGTGATTCGACTGGTTCCAGCGTTATTTTGTTTCCCGCCCGAGCGATCTCGCATCGCGTTACCATCTATCAGGGTAGAAATCGTACTCCATCATTTCGGAACTGGCTGAGCGGCAGGTGTTGCGCTCGATCGATGGGAAAATAGAACGACGTCTAGCTTACGAATTTCAGAGCAGTCGATCACTAACAGTCCGCGTTACGGTTGTGTTTTGTAAAATGCTATCGCCGATCCCCATCGCGAACTGATTTCTAGGAATCTTGGAACGAGAGTCTTTTTCACTTTTCTGATGAAAAACAACATTGTGTTCCGCAATCGGTCATTTTATCTACGCTTTCGATGAGAAAATTAACCCATTTGCATTACAACTCTACCTATGCTACTACGTTCAGACATCAGCGGCATTCGACTGACATATAAATGAAGAATGAATGATCGCGGAATAGACCGCGTTTGGTGACAGGTGACGATCGCCATGTTACGGAAATGGGTTAAAGAAACAGAGCGATGACGCAAAGAGATGAGACGCGTCCCGTTGTGGCGCGAAAACTCGCGAAACTCGCGAGGAAATTTCGAAGGAGGCGTGTGAAGGAGCGCCTCCTTAGGATTGCAGCCGCAAGAAACCGCGCCGGGAAAGGCTTTCGCCTCGTTGCGGATTTAATTACCGAGTGGCAAAGTGTAACAATGAGTTTGAACGGGCTCGTGACCTGATCTAGACGACGACTATGCTAATGGCCAATACGGTGCTCGAGATATCTTAATACCTCCTAGGCGTTCTCGCGCCCGCTCTAATAACCAGTCGAGTGGCAATTACGATTTCCTGTTTCTTACCCGGGCAAACACGGCCCGAACGATCCAAGGCTTTTGTGTTCCTCTGCCGAGGTAAAACCCGCGGCGAGAAAGACAAGGGAACACCGTGACCAAGTGGTGGAAGGGAAACAGAGAAAGAGAGAGAGAGAGAGAGAGAGAGAGAGAGAGAGAGAGAGAGAGAGAGCTCCCGAAGAGCGAAAGGAGCTCGCGTGCAATCGCAAATAGAGATATCGCCGACCTTAGGAGCGTAACACGGACCTCGCTGCTGTTGCTGCTTTGCACGACAGACAGGCCACGGTCGAAGAAAGAAACGCGAGAACACGATGAAAGGTACGGGGGAAGAAGAAGCCGAGAATGGTGGCCGATACAAAGGAGCAGAGAGAAACGGAGAGCAAATAAAAGAAGAGGTAGAGAAAGAGGAGGAGAAAGAAGAGAGAGAAAGAGAGACAGAAAGAAGAGAGAGGGAGAGAAAGATGTAAACGAGTTGGTTTCGGCGAGGCTAATTTCCAACGAAGACACGAGCACATGGTCGAGGAGTCGCGTTTACGGAAACGCGCGGATACCACACGCTCGAATTAACATAATACGACAACGTGGAAGCGGTTTTCTTGTTGCTGATAATAGAGGGATGCCGATATTGGCCATTTTAACATATAGATGGCTTATTCGAAGCCGCAGCAACGAGCCTGGCCGAGCCCGGTCCGCTGTTTTCTTCGCCAACAAGCCCCTAAAAACCAGCGAACTCTCCCTCTCTCTTCTGCCTTTCGTCCCTCTCGGACTCTCCTACGTGTATAATTTGCGCTTGTCTCCTCGCGAGAACGCACAATGCTCTTGAACAAATCTTACTTACAGAGCTATGCAAATTGTGCCGCGTCCAACCCCTTCTTCGTTTTGTCATCCGTTTCTCCTCGATAACGAATATTGTAATTTGTAATTTCGTACGCTCGTTACCCGACAAGCAAATATATAACAAAGAGAAGAGTGGTAAATTTTTCTAGATATTCGCGAGTCTATTTTTGCGCTGACATTCGAGCCTGAAACACCATATAATACGCGTGTAACGCGTGTAACGAAATCTCGCCGCGGAGCGTTCTCGCTCGAAACACGGTGGAAACATCAAAGCGAAGACGAAAGAACGAAAAGTCCGACGATGTCAATTAACGAAATGGAAACCGCAGGGCTAGTAGCAGCCCGACTGACTCGCAAGAGCCACAGGACGGCCAGGAAAAAAGCACGCGATCCGCGAGCCAGAAAACGCGAGAGAGTAACAGCGTGTAGAGGTGGTAGGAGAATACGTGAAAGGGACGGAACGACGTCAAACGACGACGACGACGACGAGGAGGAGGACCACGAGGACGACGGCGACGACGACGATCCCGAGGTATCGAGAAGCGATCCCGACCGTGCAGGATAGACACTTTAATAGACGTAATGAGGGTAATTGAGTTTTCAAATCATTCGTTTTGATTACATCTACGCACGGACCGGTGGGCGAAACATAGGGTAGGTAATTACGGACCGCCCAGTCCCAAAAGAGCAGGTGCCTCTCGGCCACGAGATCGAGGTGTGAGGTTCAAATACTTGGACCGCCCTAATAGCCTCGAGGTTACAGGTCCCTTCGAGAAACCGGAGGGACCGGGCCTGGCCTCTCGTATCCCGGCGAACGCTGCCGCAGCCACCCGACCGATATACACACGTATATCGGCCCTATACACCTATATACCTCGAATAATAGTACCAACAGCTCCGGAGAAAAATGCATCCTTCGAGCTGACGTGAGAATCCACGTGGGAGAACGGAGAATCCTGCTTTCCGATTAATTCTTCTTTCTCCTCCTTTCCTTTTTTTCTTTCCTTCTTCTTTTTTTTTTTCTCGCTCGAGCGAAGGGTCATTAATATTGACAATAATAGTAATATTACGAAGACCACGAGAGTTCCATGTCACGGCTTCCCAAAGTGTGGTCGCGCAACTAAATTTAGGGGTCGTAACAATTTTTGCGAAACTACAAAATCAGAATGAATATTTGACTTTCTTCTTCTTCTTCTTCTTCTTCTTCTTCCATTTTTCTTTAACGTCGCATCGACAGCGGGGTCATTAGTGACGACGGTGCCATTAGACATGTGTGTAGTAGTTTATGTTTTTGAGATATTTTAATACTTTTTGTATGTCATTTTGAGAAGTCAGGATTATGTTTGCGTTGATTCCGTTATGGATTTGGATTATGCTGCGATTATGGCTCTTATGAAATTTCAATGTTGGATTCAGATGAGCAGCTGAGTGACGATTCAGGTGTCTCAGTGGGTTTGGTGAGCTTTTTGCAGAATCGATGTATTCTGTTTTTTATGCTTCTTTCTTTTAGACGGGGGTAGATTGCTTCAAGAGTTTTAACAAGTGTCGGAATGTCATCGGTGTAGTTTTTTTGCGATTTCCAATGGGTGTGCTAATCCAAAGGTGTCTTGGGATTATTTGACTTTGTTTCTAATAAATGGTAGAATTATATTCGTATGTATACCAAAGAATTGTTTTCTTTATGATTTGTCATAAGCGAATGTAATTTAATTAATATTCCTAGTTTATATACCTCTATGCCTAATATTTATAAAGCTATCGAAAAGTTTGAGAAGCTCTGTTCTATGTCGCTCGGTGAATAAAAGAGAACACGATTTGATTGAAAATTACTCGCAAGAAATTTTTGTATAAAACTGCATATTATTAAAGTAATTATTCCTGTTTAATAGACATGGTTAGAAGCAATATTTCCGACATCTTCTCAGGAAATGGTAGCTATCGAAATCAGAGGGGAGAAAACAACAAGTTTAGAAGTACGTGTAACAGAGATAAGAGATGAGAAATTGGTCTTGATGAAATTTTAAATTGCTTTAATATTGCATTCTTGTTATTTATCCATTATATCTGACTGCCGTTTTCGGGTCCTTAACCTTCCCGATTTCGTGGCTGTTACCACGAAAGGCGTCGGTCGTCGTGCGAACAGCTACCCACTTTGGCAACGATCCAAACGTCTGTTATAGAATTTAATAATCCGTTGTAATGGACTAGTAGTACTTTGCACCGGCTCGAGTAACCGAAACGATACGAAACGGGCGCTCGTCAACCTATTCGCGCCTGTTGTCCAACGTTTTCGAACTCGACGAATCAATCTCGAATCTTCTCTGAATAGTTGAACGTTGTTTTTATCCTTTCGACGAAAGAAAAGAACCAGGACACTGCGTCGGCAACAAGTGTTGTTCCACGATTTTGTTAGTACGATCTTTTATTTGCGTTTTACTCGCAAGCTGCAAGCCAGAAAATCGATCGAAAGAAGGCGACTTTTTCGGTACAAAAATTAGTTCATCTCTACATTTAAACGTCCATATTCGAACGTGTAACAATTTAATGCAATCGTCGTTTCTCGAACTTTGCATTACATTGTCCCGCTGACATTCGCGGGAAAGAGAGACGCGTCGAAACTGTTCACGGTTGCACGTTTCAGTGAGACGTCGAATTATTTTCTATTTGGCGGTTGAACGGAAAATAGCGGCGAACGTCCTCTGTTAATCAGCTCAAACAATGGCTTCAGATTGGACTTCAATTACAACATTACGCTGCACACACACTCCCTCTCAGACTACACTTCCATCCGACGATCCGTGGTAAACTAATAATAACCGATCCGGCCACGCAGCGATCCAGTATATAACCCAATCAAACCCATCAAATATTTTCGAGCTGCAACACCGGTAGCCCCTGCTCGTCATTCGTCTATCGATCGCCATGGATTAACGTTACGCATTTATTCCAGATAGAAACTCCATTGTGCATTCGCGCGCGTGTATAATACGCGATACAATCGCGAACGCGCACGCGCACGCGTACGCACGCGGATAGACGATGTAATAGGTGTACGATTCTCTCTTTCTGGAGCGTACACGCGCGTACGTACATATATATGTACGTGTGTCGGCTGTAATTGTCTAATGTGAAACCGCGATATATCGTACCGTAAAACTGAGCGATATTCCGGCGGCGAGTAGCGGCGATACGTTTGAAATTGATAGGCTTCAATTAATACAGCCGGGTTGCAGTCTGCCGCGTGACACTGACTCGATAATGCCGGGTTTATGAGGATTTTAGCTGGAGCATGTCACTTCCATGGGTCAACGCTGGCTTCGTTCACGCGTGTCCCCGTAGTCCGCGTTCACGCGATAGAGACGCACTCGCGATACAGGCGTGTCCGCGTGTGTGCAAGCTCGTGGCAGGCTGCAGGTTCAAGCTCGGCTGCCGATGCACGTTGATTAGACGCCGAGCGCGTTTGATTTTATACGTGTAAAGGGATACAGTTTTCGAGAGACGACGACACCGACACGGCATAACCAGAGGTATGAATTTTGTTGAACGTTCAGGCGATAAAAGATTTACTGACCGGTTGTTAATCTGTATTTGTACCCGACTGTTGTTATAATGTATTACCATAATAAACAATTATTATCGGCACATAATTCATGTCGTTCGCTTATTAATAATTAATATTTCGGCGCGGAACTTGTCTAAATTAACGTATGATTAAATTAATCCGCGTTTCTACGTATAATAGCGTTGCCATAAATGGGCGAAATTGTTTGTGTTTGTATCTAAACTTCGTGGCTAGATTTGGCCGTGCGATATATTATATACGCACGACTTTGCGTTTACAATTGGTAATATTATACCGATCCCTCTGGGGTTTGGTTCGAATCGAATGTCCTTTGTCCCAAATTCGAGAAGAAGAGACCGAATCGACCTACTGCGTGCCACGTGGTTTTCGTCTAAACAGCCACACATTCTGCACAGAGTATATTTTTCGTCTAGCCTCGATAAACATGTAACACTCGCGTGTATATGTATATGCATATGCAACGTATATAAATACACAGGCACGTGTGCCCATACGGGGTGGAAGCTCCATGAAATATGTACGTGTACGTGTGAATTCCTATACAATGAATATGCATGGGGCTAGCACGTGTTTGTCTAGGACCTACATATGTAAACACTTTAATCAACCCACTACAATGTATGGATGTACAATGTATCTTACAATGTCTGTCAATTTGCACCAGTCCAAGTTCTACCGCCGATCGAAATTTAAAAACAATACTCACAACGCTCGACGCATTCCCTCTCTCTTTCTCTTTCTCCCACCTACCCCTCTCTCCAATTCCTTGAAAATTTCCAATCTCGTTCTATCGTTGATTGCCATCGACCGACAACTACAAACCGGCCTGCGCACAGATACAGGCGGCAAATTGACGGTAGGCGGGCATATCGCGAATTCTGGGACATTTCCTCGAGCTCCGTCCAGGATATCCTGGAAACCCAATTTCCGAAATAACACGATCGAAAGCTCGGTCGGCGAAATTCTCGTCGATAATCTCAAGAGTCGGGCGGAGAGGTGGCGCGATCGGGAATTATCACGGCTGGCCTCTTCCCGAATTTATCGAACATCCTGTGCACGCGTTCTCGCGCAGTTACGGACTGGAGCTTTGCGAGCAATTGTATCTTTCTCTCTCTCTCTCTCTCTCTCGGTACGGTATGTATCGTTAAACGCGGTTGGTTAGCGAGAGCGTGGCCGGCCAGTCGTGTAACGTAATGCCCGGGCGCAAGGTTCACGGTGTAACACGTTAAATGGCCCTTGCCCGAATTTCCTTTCGGTAATTAACTTCAGCGCGCGGAAACGATATACGCATTTCGCCATTACTAATTAGAACGTCGAATTATCCGGGCCGGTTCTTTGGCCCGTATAACGAATGTTTAAACGTCGGCCTGGGGGGGGGGGGGGGGGGCAAGGGAGGGCGAGCGAACAGCGACGGGCACGCGACGAAGCGAAACGAGCATTCGAAAAAGTTGCGAGACCGTGTCTCTCTCGTTTCGCCATCCTCCCGGTCAGCGGCTCTCCCTTTTTCGCGCTGCCAGTTTTTTAATTGGATCCGAAGGAGAAGTTTGTCGATTCGTTAAAAATTTAGTTAGGTCGGCTCCGGGACTCTTTCGTCCGGACCGTGGTTCAATTCTTTTCTCCAGGCGCCTGGAGACGAACGGCGCGAGATTTCACGCGAAAGCCTGTTTATATAAATAGCTTCACCGATCGTTGCGAAACAAAGGAAATCGACAGGTGATTCGAGGTGAAATTTTCTTTCTCTCGAATGACACGTTGCGTGCCACGATTCTCTGCGGAGTGACTTATGACGATAGGTCGTTTTGAAAAGTAACAAATTACTGTGATATCGGTCGGAGAGGTCGACATGAATATCTCGCGTCCACGTGGCACGGGTGTCAGTAGCAGTTACCCGTCTGCTCGAATGCTCGTTCTTTTCCTTTCTTTCTTTTTTTTCGCTGTCCTTTCTTCTTCTTCCTTTCGTTTCTCCTTAAAGAGGTGTATGGGTAGACTGGCAATAGATGGCTGTACGAAGGGCTAATCAATAATGACTCAATGTCCTCCAATAACAGACACCATGGGTGGTTCGAGCTCTCGCTTTTAGGGCTCCTCTCGCTCGAGAGATCATTCTGCGCCAACTTCTTCTCGCTTTTTTTTTACGTCCAGCGTTATTTGCCTGTTCTCTCTTCCTCTCCCTTTCCTTTTCTTTTCTTTTGCCGTCCTCATTTTTATTTTTCGTCGTTTCTTCTCCCAGCTAATATACACCCACGTCCCCTTTGATCGTTAAAACCGAGCGTACTTCGGTCGGAGGGGTCGCCTGCCTCCTTCCCCTCCTTCCTTCTTCGAACTCATGACATTGGTACACCAGCTATTAACTGTCCCGATATTTCTTTGACTCGTGATCCGGCACTGGCAACGACATCCGAATAAATTAAAACGCCAGGGTCCAGCTAGGGAGAGGAAGTTCGGATTGTGTCGGCCCACGGATAAAATATACGGTGCGCTTTGATTAGAAATTCACCGGCTCTATTTGCCACTACTTTGGCACCGTGCGGTGCAAACGATCGATATCGGTGTGTCGCGAAACTGTACTTGATCCAACAAGCTTGGCTCCATTTAAATTCTTCCTAACTATCGGTTTCGAAGCGTCCGATGTACACATTGATAAACCAGTTCCTCCGGTGGTTCGGTTTTATCGGCGTTGCTTAAGCAACGTGTATCGCGTCGTGATTATGACGTCGAATAAACCATGGCTTCCCTGTGTCACAGGAACAACGTGGTCATCGTCGACTATGTTCCAAGTTGGCGAACGTGTAGTTACTGGCACTGAATTTACCTAAATGTCGGCTGCAATTATACATATTGAGAGGAGTGCGACTCCTAGGACCCTTTAATCCCGCCTAATGATATTCTTCGATACGTTTAATATGTGGCAATTTTCACGCACAAAAAAGTAAACCGAGAGCGGCAAACGTGCCTCTTGTACCTACCGTACATTGTACTCTGTATAAACTCTACGGAGAAGCATTACCGTGCAATTAGGGTTCGTCTTTACGGGATGGCGCATAAATTCCGCGAAATTTAGATTAACCCCAGTCCGATCATTGAAAGATATTATCGGGCCCGGTAATTTTGATAATGAGACAGAAATTTGCGAGTCGAGAAAATTTTGTCTTTTTTGCCGCCGCGCGCGAGACCGAAACCTTTCCTGAGAGAGGAAAGGTTGGGATGGCCCCGAGCGAGATTCGCCTCTTCTCCTACCGGTGGTAGACCGGAAGCGGATGTTCCCGTCGACCGAAACGTTGTCACTTACGTTGTCGGTTGTATACGAGCCGAGGGAAAAAGGGACGTCACGCGAAACCAAGAAGACGTCGTCGTTTCCTTCGTCCATGAATTAATCATCTCGCAGCGGCGTATAAATAATTAGCCGACCGGCGCAAAATCGCCGATAAATATTTATGGGCAGCTGCTCGATATGCAAGCGTAATAGCGATTGTTACACCGTCCGCGGCGGCACTCGCCGAAATAATCGTGGCATCTCTGGCTGTGGCGTCGCCCACCGTCCGGCCGATTTACACGGCAAAATAATTCGTTCGGCAATTTTAGCAGTCGGTCGAGAAGTAGCCAATGCAAGAGAGAGAAAGAGAGAGAGAGAAGCAATCGTTCCGCGTGATCGTGTGTTATCGTTCGAATGACCGCAATCGTTTCCCCACCCCTTTCTCTTTTTCTCGTTCTTTCTTTTCTACTCTATTTCACTTTCTCTCTCTCTTTCTCTCTCTCTCTCTCTCTCTCTCTCTCTCTGCGTCGTTTGATTCCTATCCCCGTCCCGCCCGGCCGAATGCACACGCCGCGCGGCCACACACAGATCCTCTGTTCCACTCTCGCGATTCGCTCTCTTCTCCGCAGGTTTTTTTCATATTTCTGCCGCTCCATTTCGCGGCGACAGGATTTCACGGACAGTTGACTTCATCTCGCCCGTTTGTTCGAATCCCCTTTTAATTCCCGGTGTATCTTCTTCGATCTCGCGGTGGCCTCTCGTCGAAAACCACCCGGATTACGATTATCCATCCAGGCGGCGGCATCGCGAAAATTCCTGGCGAATTTTTCTGTCTTAAATGCCGCGAACGTTACGTACGAGGTAACGAGGGGCTGGAACGCCGCACCGCTCCACGGTTTTTATCGCTAACAACCCTCCCGCGCGGTGAGATTTCACAAAAATATCGTACACTCGTACACGGGGAATCACGTCCGCCGTATAAAACCGAAACTCGCCACGTAAATTTCGACGTTTGCGTTTATACGCGGGGACATTCGAAAGCAACGAGCAGGGACCGAGGAAGAATTCGTTTCCTCTCTAGTCGGACATGTTATTCCTCGCGGTGACGTGATGTGCCGAGGCCACGAGCTTCCGGTTTATATGGTCTCTCTCTCTCTCTCTCTTTCTATTTTTACACTTTCGTCGTATAATGCCGTTGTATATTTTCCACGTCTCTCCTCTCTTCTCTGCCAACTCTTTTCCGACTTGCACGTAAACGTGCGCGCTTTTATGGATATCCATTTAAGTTTCGCGATGACACCGAGCAAACGGGCGAGCGCGTTCGACCGAGAAACGCCGCGCTGGTGGTCAAGCGCGAGCTGCGTGTCGCTACGCTTCCCGTTAAAGGCAAACGTTTCTACCTATTTCTCTTTCGCGCTTCTTTTTCATCTCGTTTTGTTTTTCTCCCTCTTTCCCTGTTCTCTTTTCCATCAAAAAAAGAAAGAGATCTGTCTGCACGCGCGAGAAAAAACGTGGCGTTGCACGTAGTATTTTCCTTGGATTGCGCGCGTGGCGACCATTTGTGCCTCTCTCACGGTGTCCTCGAACGTGTCGTTAACGTTTAGACCCGCGTGATCAATGCAAATTACAGAGAAGCGCGCCGAAGAAATTGCATGCCTCGCAGGATTCTTGTAGGAAGGATACATACAATACGCTCGAACAGTGTGTTATCGATGCTCTTTCGTTTTCTCCCCTCTCCAAGCCGAGTTATATTTGTCCCGATCGCGAGATTCACAAACGTTGCTACCATTTTTCCCTTCTTTGGCTCGTCTCCGCGTAAAATTTCGACGTTGATGCTCGATGTGTGTCCAAAGTTGGATCCGATCGCGACATTCGAACACGCGATTAAATATCTATCTCGCTAACGTCTAGAAAAGAAAGTTTCTCGAAAACAACGACAACCTCTTCGACAAACCTTCGAAAGGTTTGAATTTCCATTCTGTAATTATATATTTCCCACTTTCGACGTAAACGCGACCTACGTGAGTTCGCGAAACTTATCGCGATCGATTTGTTTGTGAGTATGTTTGTTCGGTGTTCGGCCAACGATTCGCTTTCGAATTGCTGGTATTTTGCAACGAGTCGCGTCGAACGTGGCACGAACAGACGTGGCGCGGTGTCACATCACGGCCGCAGCGTTCTGTTCTGTTTATCGATGTAACGTCTGCGTTCGCTGGACGTAAAAAGAGCTTCTAACAGCTGGAAAACACGCACGTTTACACAGCCACCGTGTTTTCCCAGAGGCGGTTCGAAACTGGCTGGTGAAAACTTGCGTTTCCCTCTTCGGCCGTTTCGCGCCACGCGTTCGTCCACGGATCGATTCAACTTCAAGTGGCCGGTATACTCTACCGGCGCAGAAATTCCGTCTCAACGGAAAGCGACAACCTTTAACATTATCTTATGGAACGATTTACCACGGCAAGTAGCCTGGTTTTCTTCGATTGTCGGGGGATAATCACAGACAACTGTCTGCGTTATTACACGAAGACAGTTGCTTAAAATACAACCGCGGCGGCGGCTTGCGTCGTAATAACAGGCCAGACGTAATTATCCTACATAGAGAAAGCAATTTCTTTTGCTCTAGACATGCATCGATGTATTACGGGCGCCTGTCGTATTCCACCGTGTAAACGGCATAATATAGCGTGTGCCTAACACTCGAGAAACTGCTGCTGGTTATTCTCGTTCTGCTCTTTGTTCCATTTATAGCTACGCGTCGATATTTCATTCAGGTGCGTTAATACCAGTTAATCCAGTGGCTTTGAAAACTCGGTGGTAATTAAATCCTTCGAATATCGTCGAACGAAAGAATCTTGCTCTAACACGCGGGATCAAATTCCATCGGATCGAAGTATCCCGAGAGACGTTGAACAGCGATCAGGAGCCGATTTGCAAGGATCACGACCGTCCTCGCGACAAAGCGGCCCTCAAACGTCCCGTAATACGCATTCGGATTATCGGGACGCACGAACCGAGACGCGATCAGCCGGCTTCTCGGTAAGGATAATTATCTCGGATCGGTTGATGGGGTTACCAATGTACACCTTACATAGCACGCGTATACCTGGGATATCGTTGGAGATCGGTGCACGACAGCGCCAGATACGATTATACATTTTCATCGGTGCGTTACTCTCAGGAAGGGCAGATTACCGTAATGAACTCCAGCGACCCCTCTCTGCACGGTCCAATGACTCGAAATATGGATAACCGCCGCTCACCTCCGTGATTTGTTCCCTGCTCACTCTCTGCTGCCATCGTCCTCTCTCTCTCGAGCCGCATTTTTTCGACTATCGACTCTTCGCGAATTTCCCACCTTTCAGCAGCATCTTCTGTTCGTCGGTAACCTTCCCGTGTCGATTTTTCTGCGCGGGAAGGTAGTCGCGCGAATCGATCCCGCGAATGAAATTACTTAGCCCCGGGGAGAAATTCGTACCGGCGAAGCTGGTTTCCCTGCGAGGAATTCAATTTCGTTGCTTCAGGATACCGGTAGCCGATTCTAGCTCGATTTTGTACGAACGTCGCACGCGACGGAAGGAGAGAGAGAGAGAGAGAGATTTGCGGACGTCGCTGGATACGAGGACAACGCGCGCGTACACGTTGATGATGGTCTTTTGTCACGGTCGACGGGTGATTACGCGTATAACGCGTAAATAAAGCGTTTCTACGATACGCATCGCACTCTGGATCACGGCTAGATTAAAGAATGTCCAGATATCGTATGACAGAGATGACTCGATTAACCGCAGATAGTAACGCGCAATGACAAGAGCTATGGTATCGATTCGCAATTAGTTTCGATATCGCGGTTCATTGTCATTGTAGCTTCGTTTGAATGCTGGATATCCGTTTCACGCGTGGGTAAACTAGAATGGTAAAACAATTTGGTTACTGTTTAACCACCGTGTTAATATCGTTTAATTAAAACCGCATCTGCTATAAATATTTTCCTACTCTCTCTCTCTCTCTCTCTAGCTCTTTATTTCTCTTTTTCGACAAATAACCTGTGAGATGTTCCAATTGCGGGCTCGCGAAATAACAATGTCCCAAGACGAAGAGAACCACGGGGCCACAATTCACGCAACTCGACTCTCAATTCTCGAAGAAATTTCCGCGAGAAATATCCGGGTGTGCGCGGGCGCGCGCCGCTCCCTCGTTCGCCGGCGCTTATTGTCTGTTTACAGGGCAGCATCGACCCCATTAATAAAGCCCGAGACGGATGGGCGGTGAAACTCTACAAGCTTTTAATTTCGCGCGAAACGTATACGTCAGGAAAAGACGTGGCGGAACCGCAGGAAAGTGATCCTCCTTCCTTCCTTCCTCTCTTCCTTCGTTCCTTCCTTCCTTCCTTCTTCCTTCCAACGGGAATCAACCAGCCCCAGCTAGCCAAGCCAACCAACAACGTTCAAGTACGTCACGGGGGTCTTTAATAAAGTGAACTTTAAGACTCCCGCTCGCACGGAGATAAACTTTAACGCTGGCTACCGTCTTTCACCGCCTCGTAGCAGGTCTCTTCTACGTACTAACGTAGGAAATGGCTACGAGAGTGGAGAGACCTGGGCGGGCGAAACGAATACTGCTTCAAGCGGTGGCAAGTTTTCGAGTAAGTTGCCGCTGTACGAACGGTATCCACTCTCTTGGACCCAGTCACTCCTTCCTTGCTTCCTTCCTTCCTTCCTTCTTTATCCTTTCGTTTTTCGTCGTTGCGCGCACTCTTGTGTGCTTCTCGCCTCCTCGACGAACAGAACAGCGGATAGAACGCGCCGGTGTATCCAGGGGGAAGCAGCACGACGCCCGGATAGTTTTCTGTTAGTTACTCGAGCTGACCTCGGCCGCTTGCGTTTGTTACGCAAAGCGGAACGACTTGCTCGAAAAGTAACTTCCACCCACGCGGAGTCCGCACTTTACACTTTGACCCGACCGCGATTTCGCCGCGCGAAACGTTGCCACCGTTGTCAAACTGGAACGCGGCGAGCATTCCGTAGTCGAAAGGGGACGGCCCTTTTTCTCGTCACTTCCGGACGCTTCGATCGACGACGTCTTTATCATTACGTTACGATGCTTGCGAAAATTTTGAAAATACGAATCGTACGAAAATTAACCGTACACTCGACTCTTTTTCGGCAGAGGGAGAGAGAGAGAGAGAGAGAGAGAAAATTTGTCCGATTCAAATAAACAAGGTTGCAAGTGTATTTTAAGCCGTACGGCGCCAAACAAATATTTAACAGCCTGTTCCTGTTCCCGTGTTCACTGCCGTCTGCTTCGTTGCCTCTTTTGTACGAATTAACGCCGCAAATTACCGCCTTTGTAAAATCAATCGGCCCAATTTTTCAGCCGTGTGTTAATTTCGGCGCAGAGTCCGCGATTTTCCTAGCTGATCGGATCCCCGGTGAACCAGAACGCGCGTTTTAATATCGCGAGACGCGGATGCATTCACGAAATTGCTAATTAATTGGAACGTTAATAGCAGCGAAACGCCGTCTTTGTGTATGTGTGGTCGCGGAATCGTGTGGAAAACGTCGTGGAAAATTCCAAACGAAGTGTGCTCGAGAAATCAAAGGTCCCCGCAGATCGGCGGTCTCGCAACGCCGTATCGATCGAAGAATATTTCCATCTCGGCTAACGTGGAAATACCAACGACATAAGATAATCATAGAAGGTTATCGCGCTTCTTCCCTGAAAGACAAAAGCGGGTTAAAAATGAAGCGTAACGGTAAACAGCATTTGCTTTGTCTTTGAATGATTTATCGCGCACTCTGGCAGCAGACGCCACCTCGTTACAGAGGGGAACTGTACGTCTTGCGAGTTTTAATCGCTTTGCGCCCTTATTGCCGTATAATTTCATTCGCCGGCGAAACTTCCAACTTGGATAAAAAAAAAACGATCGAGGCGAGATTCGTCAACAACGGATCAATTAATAGACTTTCGAGAGGCAAGTGTGTTAGTGTTACAAGGACGCTGTGTTAACTCAATAGTGGTGGAAGCACGGCTATACACGTTCACCCACTTTCCTCTAATGCTCTA
This sequence comes from Frieseomelitta varia, assembly GCF_011392965.1. Lineage (NCBI taxonomy): Eukaryota > Metazoa > Arthropoda > Insecta > Hymenoptera > Apidae > Frieseomelitta > Frieseomelitta varia. The sequence goes on from NW_025110353.1 coordinate 191,300, forward strand.
ATAGCTTCTTTCAATATCCACTTCCCTCCGAGTTTCACCATCTAACCGCACAGTTTCTCGATCGCGAGTTGATGAAGACTTCGACCGTTAAACTGGAACGTCGATATCACCCTTTACGAACTTCGACAAATATCCGGGAAGCCAGGCAGAGACTAAGCCCGAGACAATAAATCGGAGGGAAATCGGAGGTACTGTGTTTGAAAAATTCGCCCTATAAATCGACCATAAATTCCCGAACGGTTACCGATGGCGGAGGGGGGGGGGGGAGGGGGATTACACCGAGTGATTCCGAGTAATACATCGGCGATTCGTGGAGCGTCGGACAAAGCCGTGCTACTTTCAGAATAATAGCCGAATTGAAGGAAACGATGTTTTATCTTAACACGGGGAACGTCGAACGCTTTGCGATCGATTTACAAAACGAAATCAACGTGAAGGAACGAACCGGACGAACCTTGAACGAATCAGAGATTCTTTTGTCAATTTACCCCAACATCATTCTGCAAGACCTAACCCAAATTATAAAACAATGAAACGTACAATCTGCAATTTGAAATCGAACCGACGTTATTGTCAATTGGTAAACTTGTTCCGTCTCACACACTATGACACACCATAGCTCCACGCCTCGTTTACATCTCATACACCCATGCACGCACACTACACTCCAAGTCAAAAGACAGTCGACAACGTTTGGAAGATTCGAGAGAATCAGTCATAAAAAGGAATCCGTAGAGACAAACGTTATACAATTAATGTACTAAATATAACACACTAACAAAAATTAATAATATAGACAATAGTATAATAATAATATAAAAAATAGGCAACCCCTCCTACAACAAAGAGACGAACATTTGAACCAGTTAGTATTCGTAAAGGGATACTAACGCCGTGGTCAGTAAATTCCGTTTTGGAATTCTGGTACGGAACAAAACTATCGTGCGAGAAAATTCCGCTGTGTCGGTCGTACCACTGGATCGAGGAACTTGCTGTGTTCCCAGCTCGAAGAGCAAAGGGGTTCAAACTCGAACCCCCACACGTTACTTCCATTTCCACGTGTTTGCGTTTACACGGCGCACCGTTAACACCAACCGGCGAAATACCAAGTGGGGACGTGCAATCGCGATTGTGGTTCACGTGGTGCAACCCTGTTTCGAGGCCGACCGGTGGTTCGTATCCCCCTTCCGTCGGTTACGCACCCTCTCGCGTCGTCCTTCTCTCGCACACCCGTCTCCGGTATCCCTCTTCTCAGGCACCGGTCGGGCCCGTCAGCCCATCCAGACTCCGGCAGACGTGCCATTTGAATACGAAATTCGAATACGCTGACGAACCATGCATACATCAGTCTACGTCTGTTTGAACTGGTCCCTGTATGGTAATGCTATAGCGGTGGCGCGTCGGTTTGCGACGCGGCCGCACCAGCCAGCCGATTGCTCGGAACGCGTCACGCAGCGGAGGGAGAAGCCGCGTATAAGCCGGATACCAAGTGCCTCCGATACGTTCCCGGGACCCTTCTGTCTTCCGTCGATGTTTACTTTCTTCCTTTGTCGACGTGGATTCGCCTCCGTGGTTGCGATCCGCCTGCGCAGGTCAAAGGATCGCGACACGCGAGAAGGGTAATTTGGCGGTGGAGATTTGCCCGTGGGACGACGCACCGTCGTTGACAATCATCTGAAAGCGAATCGTACACAGCGATGTGACGAACAAAATTTCTCACGTAAATGCAATTTTTAATTTAGAGACTTCACTTTTATCTGTCACATTTTGTACATATGACAGTAAGAAGAGCTTAGATTTTGTTGCAAATTACTGTCCGAATAATTACAATTGCGAAGTAACGATCGCAACGATTTAAGAATTGACGTAACGTTTGATATCGAGCTGCGTGTGTATTTACAGGAAATATTTCCGAGAATAAATATAGGAAAGAAACATAGAAATTCCAGAAACACGTGAATGCAAACGTTTCTCGGTAGAAAGGCGTGCATTTTGCAACGCGTAGATCTGCGAGCGTAACTGGGTCAGACGTAGAATACGCGGCTGTAAATTTCTCGAGGCGCGTATCGCGGAAAATTTACCAAGCGTAACTTTTCGTTTACAAATATTAGCGCGCAGTTTGACGCGGGGCGAAAGAAGTGAAAAGAGTAATCGAAAAAGGGAGTTGAAACTTTGCGATTCAGAGACTGTTGGAGCGTGTAACAATTACCAATGGCGTTCCGACAACGTTTCACCGGCGTACTGCTTCGCGTACAACTTGGTTCCCCCTCCATTCGATGCATTAACCTCGTCGTCGACGAGGCCTGAGAGATTCCTGAGAGACGGTGCCGCGTGTTGGAAAAAGAATCGAATCTGTTGAATCGCTATTCAGTTAAACTTCGCGATACGGTAAAGCGTACGAAGGAAAATGGAACCGAAATGTAAGAACGCGGTCCCGACACGTATCCCGGCGAATTTCGCAAGCCTCACGCCACGGCAAGTCGATCTAGCGGCTCGGTTCGGTTCCGCTCGGCTCGAGTAAAAAGCTAACTCGAATGTGAAATTTCAAGCGTAGCTTTCAGGCCGGCGGGTGGCAGGATTTAGCGATCGGTCGCCTCACCTCGCTTCGCCTCGCCTCACCACGCCTCGCCACGTCTCAGGTCGGGTCGCGTACGCTTGATCCTGAACCGTGGAGAGGTTACGGGGGATGGAGGATCGGGGCGAAGGGAAAAGGGGAGTGGAAAGAGAAGAGAACAGGGCTGAAGTGGAAGAACGGGGCGAAGAAGGAGCCGCAACGTTCGAGGGTTACGGAAAATGAGAGAGGTGACGCGAACGCGGGGCAAACTTTAAATGACTTTCACTGTTTTCAAAAGTTGAGTTACCAAAGGGAGTCTCCGCAGCCTCGACTCTCCCTCCCCGTCCTCTCTCTCTCTCTCTCTCTCTTTCTCTCTGTTTTCCTTACTTCCATCGACGGTTTCATCTTCCCTTCTCTACCGCGCCGCCGGTCCTCTGTCTGCCCGCTAACCGAACGAGTCCCACTCGTCGTTTCCCTTCGTCGAATCACCTCCGACACCTTCCTCCCGGCCGCGCGTTCACCCTCGTACAACACAGCTTGGATATGCTGTTTACAAACCTTGCCCGACTCGTAATGGAACTTTTTTCAAGTTATTTCCGGGGAAAATCAGGTACCACCTACCCTGTCCCTGGCGACACTAGTTCGACCCGTCTCGCTATCAAAGGAAAACGTTCTCCGAGCTTTGACCTGCAGCTTTCTCGCACGGCATCGACGTCCGTGCACGCGAATCGGAACGACGTCCGCTCTGACGATAATCGTACCGAATAAACGAACCCATAGGCCTAATGACCGACGCAATTACCGAGCGTGGCGCTCTCCTCGAGAGGGAAACGGGCGTAAAAAGATAAACATCGAGTTTGTTACGGCTCTAAATAATTTCTGATTACAAGCCGCGACACGGTACTTAGCCACGAGTCCGCGCGCAGGTATAACTCCACAGTCATCCGACAAACGGGAACACAACCTATTTCGGCGAATATACCGTGTCATCCATATAAATTACCGGGCAGCCCGGTTTCGAGCCCCTCGGTTTCAAAACCGACTCGCCGTAATCGACGATCACGGCGGACGGGCAGCAGCATGACTACGTCCAAAATTCTAGCGAGAAATTCAACGTTATCAGGACCAATTGCCGTCACCGCGACAAATTTCACGTAATTGGAGGGGTGGGGGTGGGGTGGAACGAGACCGATCTTGACCGCGACGATTCAGAGCCAGCGGCGGGTTAATGCTCGCGCTCCGCACGGCTAATAAGTTAATATCGCCCGAAAGTTCCCCTTAATGAATGTTACGCGTTTGAGCGGGGTTAAACGGGGTAACGCGGGGATGTGGCATGTTGGTCGAGGCGGAATATAGCTAACGATAACGACGAGGACAACGACGACGATGACGCTACGAGACGCGTCCACGGATAACGCGCGCGCCAGGGATCCTGGCCGAAGCTTGCAAAAGCCCCAGGAAACTTTCGCTCGATCCTCATTAAAGGCGGACGCGACGTCCGGCGAGCGCGCCGCGTCTCATAAAACGTCCGAGATCTCCGGTGCCGGATACGCCGGGATATATATCGGGTATCACCGGCCGGTGGGAAGCTGCGAGAGAGAAAAAGTAAAACGTCTGCGTTACGGCGAGCGTTGGCTCGCAGGTTAGCGCGCTTTTCCAAGTGAAATCGAACACGGGCTGGCTGGGATAATAGCTGGACGAGCTTTCGATAAAAATTTTATATATACGATGCGCCGATGATATTTCTACCGGTTGCACCACCAGCCGATGCTTTCCGTTCTTCTTGCTGTTTTTCGAACGGCGTGCGCCGATCCACGACAAGCAGGTAGCTGCTTATTACGCGATATCGAGTTCCCTATGGATCCCAATGCTTCATCCATCTATCCGAAAGGAATCGAATTACCTCTCGTACTAATGCGATCGTAAATTTCCAACGGAAATTCCTTCGCAGGGGACGTTACTCTCGTAAAATCGTTTTCACAACGCGGGCTGCATCCCTGGGACACCCACCCATCGAGATCGAGTTTTTTTACAACGGCGGAAGAATCGAAGGGGAAAAGGTGAGAATGGGAAGCGTGGAAAGCGTGGAACTTGGAGGGGCAACAACCCCTCGCGAAATTAGCGTATTCTTCGCCAGTAGCCGGTCGTCGATGTTCGGTTACGGCGACGGAAGCAATCGCCATTTGGTGAATAGCAAAAATTTACTACTTGCCGAGGGAGCATGTCCTCTCTCTTTCCAGCGATTTCGTTCGGAGGGACGAAAAAGCGCATTCTGATTCCCGTTCCAGACAGCGGCGCGACGCACACCGTGCCGCCAGAAGGGAGCCGATAACAAATTTCCCGAACGCGCGTTTCAACATTTCGTGGAATTAGAGCGTACGCGCCGATCTAAGACACACGCGGAGGCAAAAACCGATCGACCGTTCTCTCTCGGCTCGCGAAACAATTGGAAACGGGTATGCAGGCGCGCACGCACGACCGTACGCGAGTAATAATTCATGGGCCGAGCTTTTCAATCCAGTTATTTCCCGTTCGATTTACGATCGCAGTTAAAACACAAGTTACACTCCCCCGCCGATTAAGCGTGACACTGTCAATCCCCGTAATGTGCCATAAAATTGAATCATTGCGAGACTCGTCTCGGCGTCGAACGAGAATCGAGAACTGGAACTACTTTTATCTGCGGACACCGGCGCGGATAGATCGTGGGGGAAGGAGTGCCCCGTCTCGAAAGGAGTAGAGGAGAAACCCGAGGCAACGAGATCACGAGCGGGAGAACTAACGAGCGAAGAGGGGAACAGAAGGGGGCAGTTGCTCCCTTAATTCGGAAAACAATCGATCGCTAATAGCGGCAGCCGGGTCAGTGGCTCGTTCGTAAGGTACGATCTACGGGCGAAGAAAGAAGGCGGAAAGAGAGGGACTCGTAAGACCGTCGTCGAAAACGAGGGCTTCTTAATCCCTCCTAAATAAGTGCGAGCATTCGCGTAGGTGGCGAACGTTTGTCACTGGTTCGGGGTCCGACGAATTACGCGAACCTCTACCTCTCAGTTTCACCCTCTCCCTTTCTCCAGCCGTTCGCCAGAAAGCTTTTGCTTCTTCTACCGTTTCACGCTGCCCCTTCTTCCCACCCTCTCTGCTAGAAGCCACCCTCTCTCCCTGTCCGTTTATCCCTTTCCCTCGCCCCTTTCCTCTCGGTTGCGTCGACCAATTGAATTAAAACAGATCGCATCGATCTCCGGCAAACTTCTCGACGCGTAAGCGTAAGCTCGTATATCTTCGACGAAGCGTTGAGAGTTCTATTAATTCCGGCTGTTCGTTAGTAATGGAAATTATTCTAGATCCGGCGGAGGAGCCGGATAGTAGTTGCACGATGCTCGATGAGCAAACACCTCGCAGCTTTATCGCTACTTTAATCAATGACTACTTCGATTAATTATGCCGTACATAATTCATACGGAGCGGCGTGGTTCAGGGCATGGTTGGCTAAAGCAGGGTAGAACAGGCCAGCCATCAGCCTGTGTTTCGTTCGATTCGTACCACGCGGCCACGGCACCGCGTGGACTAGCCGTCGGGCACGTTTAACGCTGGCAATAATAGTCGTATCGGTTAATCGCGTGTACACAAACAACGGGAGCAATTCAACGGGACGAAAGTAAAGTTATAGCAGTAGCCACCAGCGGTCGCATGACCTTCGACGAAATCCTGCGGACAGGCTGGCCGGCACTCGGCGCTCTGATTACCACCAGCCGCGCACCCGATCGATCCTTTATCGTTACAATTACCGAGTGCCAGCGCGAGAGTCAAACGTTGAGAGCGCGGGGCTGTTTCATCGGCACGCTCCTGGCGATCGCCAGGATGAAAACTGGGATTAGACACCAGCGATACGGTGGTATCGTTTTCCAACGAAAAAAGAACAAAAAAATCGACTGGAAACACGACGAATGGTGGCAACGGGTCAACGGATCTGGAAAACTGTAATTAACAACGCTTCCTGTCATTTCGCGTGATTACAAGGAGAGCGTCCGCGCGTTTTCCCAACGTTTCGAGAGTTACCGATCGTTGGACAGTGTAAAAACAATCAAACGATCTCCCCTCTGATTAAAAATGTCAAAACGAACGCGTGTCACTCGATCACTCGCACGGTTCTCAAGTTGCTCGCCACAATCGAGGCACGTTCGTCCGTCAAACGGGACCTCCGCGAGTTCTCGAACTCTGCTGCAACGTTCGTACAGTGCAATGCTAACAACGTAACGCGTTCATCCACCGCGAAATCTACGGACGTTTCATCTCGCGATTTCGCAACCGCGAACAGCCGAACTGCCTTCACGCAAATTGCCTGGTTGCCACTAACCAACACCTTTCGGCGCGATGAACGATCGCCGGAATGCAAGATAAACGCCGATTCGAGCCTCTCTCGCGATTGTTCTTTAATGTCGCGAAAGCGGTACGATACTCGTGTCATTACGCAACGATGTCATGACCAGTGAGGAAGCCAATTGCTTCTCTACGTACCATGTATTTGTATTACGGTATTAAGACGTCGCGCACGGTCAACAACGGGCATTTGCAAACGAGATTTACGCACATATGAGTGAGATTCTCGGAAACTTACGACCGTGCGCGGCGAAGGTTAGGCAAACGCAAAGCCCACGCGACGTGTACGTGTGTAACCGGTAGGAGAATATTTTATAGACAGGGTGTGTATCGCGACAACGAGCGAGCGAGCGAGCCGTGCGCGCACGATCGAGCATCGATTTTCGCGTGACGCGCGCCAAGGATCCACTCGCGAGAGGTGGCTGCTGCGTGTATCGATTTCTTGGAACGAGACGCGCGTGGTACGCGTGGTGACAATTGTCAAACGGCCAACGTATCGACGCCCGGCCGGCATTTGCATACAGAACGAAATCGTCGTTTATCAAAATCCTTCGTTTACATTTTGCGCGATCGCCGAGCGGAAAAACGCGCGTCACCGACGGAACGCCAGCACGCGCGCGCCTATATGGAAATTTAATTATCTATCTGGTTTAACGCGATAATTCAGTCGATCGAGATTGTAATAGAATACAACGAAATATAAACGCGGGTCGCGTTTTAATACCGACACGCGGCCAAACCCTTTTAAAACCGGCACCGTCCGTCCGATCGTTTAATTAAAATATACTCGTGGCGAGTTTATGAGCGGCTGGCTCGATCTTCCTGATCGATTCGAAGGGAACCGGAAATTTCGCGAAACCATCGCGGACCGAGACGGGCAAACATTTCCGTACGATCGCGATTCGATTCGACGAAAAGGGTGCTGCTCTCGAAAATCGACAGCGCTCTCGATCTCTCTCGAGATACGGGAGGGGGGAAACGACCGGACGCGTCGGGAGACGCGTCTCCTGCTCAAAAGTGGCACGCCTTATGTCATAACAACGCGGCACCGACCGGTTGATCCAGTTGGTGATAAATATGGCGAGTGTCACACGCGCGCTGCAATAAATCAACCGGCGTTGTCCCTTTCGATGGAGGAGATTTTTGCTCGGTCCTCGGCTGACAACGCTTAACCGGATAAAATAATAAATCGCCCGGTGGAACGAATCGACCGCTACGAACCTTATTATTTCACGACGGGCGCGATCTTCCATTTTCTGACGTTGCGAATCGTCGATCGAATCGTAAGTGTAATTTTTCCATCCGAAGATGGCTCCTTTACGTTTGTAATACGGAAAAAAAGAAAAAGAGAATTTGACGTAGAATCTCGAAATTTGCGTTGCTTCGATGTCTCGCGTTTACTCGCGCCTGACCGAGACTCTTACATTTGTTCGAAAGTGCGCATTTTCGTGCTTTTCGGTGTGTAGTTCGGCTAACCTGTTTGGAAAACAAAGTCATTCGATCGAGGGGAATGTTCACTCTTCCCATTAACGCTGTACATTTGCATTTTAATTACGGCGAAAACGGCGCGGATTTGATGAAAAATGCCAGAGGAATTCGAAGAGAGGAATCGATAGCTCGGCGCGCTAATAAATGGAATTCAGGAGGAGATGAACGTTTGACCTTCCGGGAAATCGACACCGGCAGCTATATCCCTGGCCGCAGCCAGCCTCCTGGCTAACAAGGACTTCCCGGCAGAATTTCTCCTTGCAGAATCCTTCACCGCCGCATCGTCAGATCGTGCACAGTGACAAGGGGAATCTCATTAGCTCGAGGGACAATCCGTGATCTTTGTCCAAACACACAGGAGCGGCCGCGTCTCGCAGCAGAGGCGTCCTCTTGTCGTTCGTTTTCTATCCCACCCGGACCCCGTCGGAGGATGATCCGAGCGGATGAATCCGATTGACGGTTCCGGTCTTCGACCCGATCTCGCCCGGGCGAGAGCGAGCGATTCTCGTTTCGTTTCGGGCCTTCGTCGTTAAGGGCTGTCAAACGCCACGGCGGTCGACGACGACCGCGCTTTAAAGCCAGCGACCCAGAGCTCGCTGACAAATAGAAGCGTAAACGTCCCGAACGCCAATCAGTCCCTTATTATCTCGGAAAAACCGTCGTCCGAGAGCTTAAGTTTTTTTGGCGAATGAGAAACATTTGTCGCCGCGTTCGTTTCAACCCTCGATCGGTTTTGGGTTAGGTTTGAAATTGTTATTGTTAATCTCTCTCAGATAGACTGTAAAACATGAGACAAAATGAAACGCACAAGTTTTCTTTCGTAACAACTTCACGGCGTCGTATCGATCGCGTCGGAATTACGCTTACGTTTCGTCCCGAGACGAAAACAAGGAGAGAGAATGTCGAAGGGAGTTTCAATTTCCAACGGGGAAATAAACGTTTCGGCAAGTGCTTAACCGTCGGCAAGCAACCGGGAGTGGCAATTAATCGAATGGAAGTGCGGCGACAGGGAAGAGGGATTCGTAGAAAAAAAGCGCGCACAGTTAGGGACAGGTTTAATCGGCGATCGTTTCCTTAAAACGCTGAATCGTACGAATCGTCGTGTGTACACAGGCTCGTAATTGGAGACCCACGGTTTCAGAGAATCGACAACTCGAGGGGTCAAACCCTCGGCAACTGGAGAGGTAATTTTCAGAAGGTTTCCCTATCTTGTTGCGCGGCATGATATATCCAGCGATTCTAGCCGATCGAAGCAAGGATGTTTCCAACGCGATCGAAGGCGATCCATCGATTCATCGACGACAAGCCGACTCTTTTTCCACGAGTCGAGATATTCGGGAAAATCTCCTCTCGATACGGTTTGTCTTCGGTGCAAATGCAGTTGCATCGGACTTGGAGGACGTACAAGTTTCAAACGATCGGCGATACATAATTATTGAATGGCATCGAGCTAAGAGGATTCGAGCGAAAGAAGGCGTCGCGTCACAGTTTCCAAGTCGCGCGGAGGATCGCTTCAAATTCCAACTCCCGAGCTTTAATCTTCTTTTACTTTACGGAGGGCCACCGCAATTTCCAAGGAACATCGACCCACCGGAAATCAGATTACCTTCCATTCATACGAAAACTTTAACTTTCATGCCTGATCATACCCGGCGACAAAAGCCGTTGGCTTACTTGTCGAACTCTATTACCTCGTTCTCGTTGACCGATTAAACAAAAGAAAAAAAAAGAAGAAGAAGAAGAAGAAGAAGAAGAAACAAGGAAAGAAAAAAGGATCAAGAACGATGTGGATATACAGGATGAAACGTAGGGAATCGATAGGCGATCCCACCGTCGTTCGATTTTCTTTCGTTAAATCCGGTAGATTCTGTCGGCGAACGATAATAGACAAACAGAAACGGTTCGGTTGATCGAGGGGCCCGAACAGGAACAACTTAAATGAGAAGAGTTAGCCATCGCAGCCGACAGCTTATAGTTGGTGACCGTAATTAACCACTTGTCCCCGGTGCTTATTCTCTTTCTCTCTCTCTCTCTTCGTTCCTGTCTTCTCGAGATCTCGTTTCATCTCCACTTCCGCCAATCCGCCGCCTTAATCGAAAACCATTCTCGCGGCTGATGAAAAGTCGAAGAAAGAGCCCGGAGTCCGTTCTCGTTTCCTCCATCTCCGTTTCCCCCTACCGAGCGAATAGGACTTTGGTTAAGTTCTTATATATACTATACATAGGTGTGTGTGTATATATATATATATACATATATGTGTGTGTGTGTGTGTGTGTGTGTGTGTATGTATGTGTGTATGTAGAAGGAGATAGAAGAGTGGTTTTCCAGCGGTGGAAGATCGCGTTGGAAAGCAGCTTTCCGCCTAGTTCGTTCGCACTGTTGAAAACCACCGTCGAGCGTGGACGTGGATAATGACCTTCGGTTGGATGGAGGTTTTAAAATAAATTCCTCGACACATATCGCGAATATTCGTCATTTTCCCTTTTCCTCCTCCGAACAAATGAACTGGATGGTTGTCGAAAGTATCGCCGAAGCAGCCCGTCGCTCTCGATCGTGCCGGGTCTTGGTTTTACGCGCGAAAGAGCACGCGTCCAGTGCACTTTCGTTCATTACTTTTTCATTTGCCGCACTCTGGCGACGCGACCCCAGGAAAAATTGCGATATCGGTTGGTTCACCGATGTGCGCCACGCGTCACACGGTTTCGATGCTTTGTCGAATCTGAAGCAGTACGTCCTTCTCTCGACGTCGGACTGACTACACCTCGCCTAGTCTCGTCTCGTCGCGTCGCTGTGTGCTTCGTTCGTCATTCCGGGCCTTCGTGCAATTCCGTAAATTTTCAATTGGGTGAAAAAAAGCTGCCTCCATATTCGTACGTAGCCCGGCGAGCGTAAAGGCGAGATGAGAAATCTCGTTCGGCCGTCTCGTTGCTAAACAAGCTGGAAGCTGCAACAACCTAATTCGGGGAAAATCGACTTTCCCGTCCTTACGAAAGGAACCACGGTTTATCCGAGCACAAAGCAAAGAAGTTTAAACGGTTGCATTCGGGAACGGGAACGGGAACGGGAACGGTTCTATCGTTTCGTACGGTAGTTCGTTAAAAGCCGCCGCTGGTAACCTTTGATCTCGGGGCGAACGTCACCCCATGGCTTCACGGGATTCACAGGGGGGGATTGAAGCGAAGAGGCGCGGCCAGACAGTAAGCGGAAGTGGTCCGCGGGAGGCTTAATTACGATGTAACCAATGTCGTTGCTCTTGTTTCCCGGTGATATCGCCGGTCCGGGATCAGCGACGTACGTCGGACAAACTTTAGCATGTCGTTATTAATGTTAGCAGGCCGTTTTCGCGTATCCGATTCCAGCGCACGAGAACAGGCCGAGGCAGCTCATTAATCAGCCGGCAAGGAAGGACGGCGACGGATGCTCGACGTAGATACTATGTTGATGCGGGAGTCGTCGAGCTCCAAATAAATAACGCGCGACTGACTGACTGGGGATGGCTGGGGATGGCTGGGGATGGCTGGGTTGGTTGGCTGGCTGACTGGCTTGGCTTGCTGTCTGGCTGGTTTGCCGGCTGGCTTGCCACGGCTCGCTTTCGTTTCGTACCAACGTGCTTGCTCTCGTCTCTTCTTGAAAGGACCAGACGCGCGGCTCGTTGCCCGCTTCTTCGAAATTACGCTGCCGTTCGACGCGGCACGAAAACGAAATTCGCGATGCTTGCCGGATGTAATACGGTCGCGAGGGTAATGTCTTGTAATGGTTAAATGGTTTTCGTTTCGGATCTCTGCGGTTTATTGCTTCGCCTGAAAAAGAAAGAGAAAGAGAGAGAGAGAGAGAGAGAGAACGTTTGCGGCAATTTCCGCAGGACGCACGAAAAGAGGCACGTTTAACCTTTCGATGTCGGCTGATTTCAATCTTCTTCAGCGAGTCTGTTGGCGACAGGTGATTCTTGCAAGTAAGAATTTCCCATTGAACAGCGTTAAACAGCACGCGTCGTCTCGTCGTTCGGAGATAAAGGCTATCTCCCTCTCTCCGTCTTACGAGAAGTCTTACGTGCGAAGTCAGCCGCGAAGTTCCGAGAGACGGTCCGCGATTCCGTCCACCCACGCGCCGCCGGCAAGACGAAGGCTTGGCCTAGCCTCGCGATAATTAAATTAACTATCAATCTGGTCTGGACGTATCGTCTCGGAGGAATGGAAAGAGGGTAAAACGAAGGTCGCCTGCCGTCGGACAGTTCTGCCGTCGCGTTGGATCACCAATTAGCAGAGCTCTCCCCCGTTTCGCTTCTCGTCTCTTCCTTCCCCCTCCTCCTTGAATCTAGATAGGACCGTTTCAGAACGATGATCATAACGAATCGTTCGTCGATGTCCGCCGCGAGCTGTGTCGGGCCCAGAGAACAACACTGCAGAGAGAAGGAACAGAAAGAGAGAGCAAACCAGTTTCGGACCGGTCCGAACAGAGAAAAGAAGGAGGCAAGTTTCTCTCTGCTCTCTCGCGAGACGAAACGGTCGGACGTACTCGTCGAGATCGAATACAAAATTGATATTCCTTTCGTGGCTTTTCGGGCACTTCCCCTTTCCCCTTTTTCTCGAAGAAATCACGAAAACAACTTTCGTTTTAACGCGAAGACGCGAGTTCGTGTGTGTGTGTGTGTCTCTTGCGTGCATTCCAGCAACGATTCTTTCTTAAGAGCAACGACAGCTGCTACGAGCTGCGCTAAAATGCGTCTCGTTACCACGAACGATAACACAATAGCCACGGCGCTGTTCCTACGCGGTTATCAGCCGGCGATCGCCCGGCCGATCCTCGTGCTGTCCGCTCAACGCGCGTCCACTACGTGCGCTCGGCACTCGGCGCGCGGCCCGCGCGGGAAATTATGGACTGTCGCGATGCAACCGATAACCAACATCGAGGACGTTCGCGATCTGACCGCGTCCCGCGATATTTTAACGAATATCGGATCGGTTTCTGAGATTCTATATTTTTGGAGAAGCGACGTCTACGTGTCACGATCGTTTACGAGTGAAATTTGTTCTCAAACGGAAAGATCGTACTTTTAACTCTTTACATATGGGATCATACTTCCAGACAAGCTCAAAGATCGAACAATTTCCGTAGTTCTGTGCCCGCTACGAAAAGACTTCGTTTTCTTCCGTTTATTCGTAATATAACGACCGTCAGTTCGGAGCACGGACGATTTTCTCCTGTTATCATGGCCCGTCTGTTGGCCGGCGACGGGACGCGCACGACGATCACGCACGCATAAAATAAATGGCTCGTAATGGAATTTCGATTCGGACGAAATAAAGGACGAACAAGAAACAATGAAAAAGAAACGAAAGAGGCAGAAAAGAAGAAGAAGAAGAAGTATAGGAAGAAGAAGAAACGAACGACACAGGGATGAGAAAGGGAGAACGAACGAACGAACGAACGAACGAACGAACGAACGAACGAGAGGTTAAAAAAGGAGGATAGAAAGAAAAAAGAAAGCAGAACGCCGCGCGCTCCGATAGCGGTTAATTATATTGGGGGGACTACGAGTGTATTTTATCTGCGCGGGCGACTGAGCCGAGTAAAAGCCCGAGTGAGCCTTGGCCAGATAACGGCTGAAAGCTTGCTCCATTAAAGGTATCTAGATACCTCGGACATTCTTCTCGGGAATATCTGAATAATTATCCCACGTGTTTCTTCTCTTTTCTTTCTTTCTTTCTTTCTTTCTTTTCTTTTCTTTTCTTTTCTTTTCTTTTCTTTTCTTTCCTTTTTTTTTTCCTTCTGGCGAGATTACGATTTTGTTGGCTCGGCCTTCTCTACTCTTCGCTCGGCGAACGTCTCGCGTGACGTCCCGGCGCGTCAGGACTTTACGATCGTTTCTGCTGCGACGCATTCTTTCCACGTTGTCCGTCGCCGTTGTTTTTTCTCCTTTCTTCTTTTTGTCATTGGCTCACGACCCACCTTTCTCCCTGTGGACCATCGACCATCAGCCCTCTCCTCCGTCTAATCTACCTTTAATCACGAATGTTTCGATTTAAATGAGCCCGACGCACTTTCTCTCTCTCTCTCTCTCTCTCCCTCTCTCTGTCATTTTCTCCCGGTTCCCTTGAATGACAAGTGGGCCGATACATCTAATTCCGGTTTTAGTGCGCGCCCGAGATCCGACCTTTGCGAGACGTATTCGTCCATTAAGGGGGCCAACTTCGTGAACGAAGAAAAAAAAAAAAAAATGCGTATCGCACATCTCTCCGTGCCAAAGCAACCTCTTCCCAATCGTTATTTAATAAAGAAACGACCGAACACCCGGTTCGTAGACGCCCAAGGATAATCAAATTTACCGGACAAGTCTCCGTTGATTTTTTACTTCTTTTCGTTGTTTCGAAAGTCACAGGGTGAAAATTGCGGGCAACTGTCCGAGAAATTATTCTTATGAAAGTCCTAGAAAAAGAATTACGTAAATTTAATTTTCTTTTTCCATTTTTCTTTTTTTTTTTTTTTTTTTTGAACGAAGCATCAGTCAGTATTAATAAAATCCAATTCTCCTAGCAAATAACATTCTTTCGCAGTGACTGGGAAACGAAGAGTGCTCGAGCGACAAAATTCTCAGATCATTACGTCTTTTCGCAAATACGAAAGGAATTAAATCTGTCGGGGCTGTTGGTGCAGGGAATTGATGGGAATCGTTGGGAACGCGCGTGGAGGACGAGGCCCCTTTCCTCGAAATGAGTTGTTTCACGATGGCCCACGCCGAAGCAAAGAAATTTCGCGGCGCCTTCTCGGAACTCTGTCGCAATAATTCCAGCGGTTCGATGTTCCTGTCCGTGTTTCCACGGCATCGTGCGGATTCGCGGCTCGCCTTTTTCCCTGCTGCCCCTGCGCGCGATGATGTACGGGCCGATTTAGCTCGAATATTAATATCGCGCTATGGCACAGTTAAGTATCGCGTGGCGCGGGAACGTTGAACCATGAACACGTAACGTTCACTGCGACCTCTTCGTACGCGCGCGCGACCGCGGAAATAAATATTCGCCGATCCATTGCCTCCCTTCGCCTTGTATGTATCGCGATTAAAAAAGCGAATTAACAGAATGGTTAAATGATGCATGGCCCGGGTAATAAACTCTCGTGAAAAAATAGTCGTTGGTTCACTCGGCCGCGAGTTGGTTATCAGTCGGACGTCTTTAAACTTCTTTCGCTTAATACGGAGATAACGTTGCTTAATCTGGAGCGTCGTAAATCTAGCTTAAACCTCTCGTAATTTTAATCAATTTTAACCGCTTTCAATTACTTAACTGTGCTATTTTTCACGCTTCTGTTCTATTCTTTTCTCTCTCTCTCTCTCTCTCTCTCTCTTTTTTTTTTAAGGAATCAAAATAACAAAAATGAAGGGATCGACGCAGTTTCAAACGAGGATTAGATATTCAAGAGTCATTTCGAAAGGAACTTTTACGTGAATTCCGAGAATAAAATTTGAAGACAGAACGGGACGCGAGTGGAAAATAGAATCAAAACCATAGGGAAACATTTGCAGTCAAAGGATCTCCTGTCTCGCGGAAGACGAAGGAATAAAGACCATCTGGACAAAAGGAGGAGCAAATGCAAGCACATCACGCCTCGTTACAAGTATTCCTCGAAACGATGCGAATCGTGTAACGCGGCGAAGGATTACACGCGAGATCTGTCGAAGGCGTGGACGATCACGCTTTGATATTTTTGGTCGGCGAAGCGCGTCCGAGGCTGACGAGGACCTCGAGAATCCGTCTCCGCCAGTTAATCCGGCGAGAGTACGGTTAATCCTTCAGGATTATGTAACACCGCAGTGTTTAAGCGGCGAGCCCGAAACTCCGGAACACCTCTCTCTCTCTCTCTCTCTCTCTCTCTCTCTGTCTCTCTGTGTCTTTCTCTCCTCTTCTGTTCTTAGCTTTAATAAATTTCCCCGAACAGCGGGGCTCTGCTCCTACATCTCCGTCCCTTACGGCGCGAATATATGTATTGCTCGACGCCCGAAAACATTTCGTAGAACGAATAGGCAATCGGAAAAGGGGAAAACTCCTTAACACCTGTTCGTACGTTTCCGGCGAATGGCCTCGCGAATGGTAGCGCCGTGAAATTTCAGTACAACGGGGAACTGCGTCCGCTGGCCGAGTGGAAACGAACAGCGGAATTTCTAGCGTTGATCGAGCAAAGACGATTTAATTGTCGACGATCTTTTTTTAGCCATTTTTAATGACAACTATAAATAAACTTCTGACGAACTCGATCTAGGGAAATCTCGTGTCCATACTGCGCGATGTGAGTGTAGATTTGAATTGAGACGAACGGACGAAGAAGGTAGAAACAAGGCGAAAAGGAGATACGTCGATCGTCGGTCATGAACGCTTGGAAGCGCATTCCTTCGATCGTTAATCACAGATAAGCCAGCCGTAAACGCTGCGTAACGGATTTCGTACAAGCTTGCGATATTTATTGCGTCAGCTTTTAATGACTCTCGATGGTCGGACGATCGTCGAAGAGAGCGAAATAACGCGCATCGCGATACACATATTGGTCGGAATAAAAACGGGAGGCTCCTTACATCCTTATCTCGCGGGATTAACCGCGGCAAACGAGCACCACAGTTCGCCTCTCTCTTTTTCTCTATCCGCTTCGATTTTTCAATGGGAAAAACCCTACGAACTCTCGAGTGGTAATTGCACGATCTTGATCACGGTTATCTGGACAACAGGGCAACTCGCTTTATTTACCCGGTGGCTTTTTCCGCGAAGTGGCTCGCCGGGGCCGAGTATAGGGGGGCTAGAAAATTTCACCGGAAGCAGAGCGCGTCGATGACAAACGCCCGCGCATCTCGTTAATTAGTATCGGGGCGAGCATTAACGAGCTCCAGGAAGTCGATAAGAGGCGCGCCAGCCGGCCTACCTCGCAGTTTCTAGTAGTAGTTCGCCAAACGAGATAAGGGGAACGACGCTGTTCAAAGGCGAACGCAAAGGCGTTCTTGCGTCCCCTCGCGTTTCTTCTTTATTTCCTCTATTTTCTCCGCGGATGAATACCGAGATTATTCCGTATCACGCAGATCCACTTAGATTAAGCCGCGATAAACGCGCACCGACGAATTCTATCTTTTCTCTTTCTTCGTCCCTTCTTCTTCGTCCGGACTCCAGCGAATCGCATTTCCGAGTTCACCGCGCAATTCCATCGCAATGGAATTCGATGGCGGTGGCTTGCGAGAAACCGAGATCTCGGGGAAAGTTCCAACGTCTTCGCGTCTGGCTGATTCTCGTCGTTAGTTTCTTGATTCTCGATCGCGTCGTTGCGTTTGTGTCTTTCGTGTATCTCTGACATTACCGAGAGCAGTATCCGTAGCAATTATCGCTACGAAAGATCGCAGTAAAAACGTTTAATAAACTCGAGTCAATCCCTATCTTGCTAGTTGTATAGAGACTAGAGACAGAGATATCGTTTGAAAATTTATCAACAGACAGAGAGAGAGAGAGAGAGAGAGAGAGTTGCAACGAAAATCAAATCTGCAGCGAACGCGTTAAGCGTTAAGCGTCAAGACGTGTAAATGGTATCCCGATGTTACTTTGATTAGTCATATTGATCCCCGGGGAACGAGCGGAGCAGACGTTGACAAATCTCCACGTTCACGCTGCCCTCGAAAATTGATCTGGTTTCCAGAGAGCGCAACGAGCGAAAGACAAGAGACAAGAGCGAATTCGCTCGGTATGCAGGTCTGTCCCATTTCGTCGCTCGTTAGAAATGACATGGCAGCTGGTAAGGGCTGGCTACTCCTTCGGAGAGGAGGGTTCCTCGGCCACTCGGGGTGGGGGGGGGGGGGAGGCCAAGAGTCCCGGTTTGATGAAATGGTAGCCGAGTAATTGAAATCTCGTGTTCCTCACCGAGTCGATACGACGACGTCCGAGGGCCCCTGGACTCTCTCTCTCTCTCTTTCTTCCCTAGGCTGTGTCAGCCACGATCCCGTTGCTTCTGTTATTCTCTTTACCAAGAGAGAAAGAGAGAAAGAGAGAGAGAGAGAGAGGGAGGGAGGGAGAGAGAGATGCTCGGACCCGTTCGCATGTCACGTTCGTGGAACGCGAGCAGCACAGGTAGGGCCCCCGTCCCGACTTACCGTCCGGAGACTATAAGCCGATTATATCTTCCCAAATATTGAGACGTGGCTGGTGCGCATCGAAACCAGCTCTGGGAATCGGAACGATCGAACAGCTCTTGGTCAAGCAAACGCTTCGGTTCCATGCGTTTGTTGACAGAGATCCGTGCCACGGCGAAACCTTGCGGGGATCGTTTGTTTGTCCTGGTGACAATAAAATATTCATCCCAGTTACAATGTACACGTTACATCGGATCGTCGCTTTTTTTTCTGTCTTTTTCTTCTTTTTTTTTTTTTTTTAGAGTCCTCTCGTGAAAATTATTGGCCAGACATTCGAAACGCTTTGAATTCCGACGAGAATTTGGTATGTTATGGTTGCAACGCGGAGACCGAAACGTATATTCTCAATAAGAATAAGCAATTGATCGAAACGCGCCGAGCTTCAAAGAGTTGGAGTAGCTGGCTGGGAAGGAAGCGCTGCTGTCAAGAATTCCAAGTTTTCTTGTCCCAATCACGGCGACGAGGGGGCGATACATTATTTACCGAACGCTCTAAAAAGCATAACATCGCTGACCCATCGATGGATCTTGGTTCGGCGACCAAGCGGCACGGCGAAATCGTCGTCCAGGGAATACAGAAAATTGAAACGTTCCGCGGGAGAAAAAGTTGCCGGGCTGACGGGGCCGGCCGATACGATCGGGTCGACGAATTCTCGCGCCGAGATACGCTCGTCCGGATACCCAAGAAGTTGCGAGACAAAGCTCCCCGTGCTTCTTAAATTATGATTCATGGCTGGAACTTCGGCGAGACTGAAACGGCAGGCCGTGGTATCGCGGTAGTTTTTCGATTTCCAACACGCGATGTCGAGATCAGGCGACAAAACCACGTTACTGATGGATCTACTTGCTAGTTTGCATCTCGAAATTTCGCTCTGTTTTATTTCAAATAACCAAACGAGGGAATTGACCTCGCGACATCGTCAGTTACCTCAATGTCACGAAATTGGAAATTTCTAAATTCCGCCAAACGCGTTTGCTCTATTTAACGTGGTCATTTAATGTGGCTCATGATACAGTTAAATCGTGCGCAAGTATACTGAATATTGAACATTCTTGCAGTCTGATTTATGTTTTCGTTTATATCTATGTTGGACTATTCCTTTGAATATTTACTAGATCAGGGCAAAGAAGCATCTATTATGTTTGTTGTCATCTAAAAACAGTTGGAATCGATCGTTTTATCGATGCTTTAATTTCACCGTTTTTAAATGACCTTTAGCAGAGCAATCAAACGGCTCGTCTTTTCAAACTAGCCTGTTCTAACAAAAACAGACTCGCGGTCAACCGTACGTCAGAAACGGTAGAATTTTCAGTTCGATCAAGAAACGGTCTAACCTTCATCATCACGGAGTAATCGACGTTGTCGAGACACTTTACAATTTCAAGTGTTTGAATCTCTAAATGAATCTTTTCGCGTTTAATTACAAAATTTTCATTTCTTTGGTTGGACAAGACAAGTTCACAGTCCAGTGCTGTGAGATTACTGAATACCTAGGATCCAAACTCGACGCCACGAGTAAGTGCAAGTAAGTTATACAACACACGTCGTTGTGTAACAACGTGCCGTGTAAAAATTCACAACCATTGGATCCATGGAAACACCTTAAACCAGCCATTCCTGTCTCTTGTTCCAGAAATCTCCGCTATCGTCGAGTTCCCGGCGACGATTCGCCACGGTTCCGCAATTTACCGCGTTGCTGAGCGAAAAGTTAAGTTGGTTTTATCGGGGCAGGATCGAGCAGCACCGGGGGCAGACGCGTTCTGTCCCGATAAAATCGGGATCGGGGAGGCGGTACGTGTGGACCGATTGTGTGTTTCACGGGCTCCCGGTCGAGCCCGTGATGGTAGCAGATGTTTCGAGATTCTCAAAGCGTCTCCACGAGCTCGGCACTGCGGGCCGAACAGGCGAAAAAGATAGAGTTGGCTGGCTGCTGACCGAGCGCGCTCGGGCGGAATCGTCGAGCCCCCGGGATGCGGACGCGGACGGTTCGTCGGACGCGCAATTCTTTGCCACGGCCCGGGATCCCTTCTTACGCCGAGCTCCCAGTATTTAACCCGCACGATAAATTAAGTCGGACCCTCTTTCCGGCCCGCTCGAGCGAAAGTATTTAAACTCGAAACAAGCTGAGAGTCGCGCGAGAGCCCGCGAATCCCCCGGAACGCTCGCCTGGAATTAATCCCGTGCTTGTGTTACCTGTCCAAAACTCGCACGCCTGCTCGCGCCCCGCGTTCTCCATTGTATCCTCCTTCGAACGACTCTTCGTTTCCCTTTTTAGGATAACGTTGAATTTGCGATGAAATTTCACGGCGATTTTCCAAAAATTTCTTCGTTTCCTGGACTGGGGACGGAAAATTTTCCCAAACACGCAGACTCGTGATCTAAGTATCGCAACGAGTAATTTACTTTTAATAGGAATCATGTGATAAAAGAAGATTACTACAAAAAAAAAAAAAAAAAAAAAAAAATACTGATGAGGACACCAGCACTGCATAGTGGTCACTCAGTTAAGAAACATATTTCTGACGTTATTAGCAAAGGAAAGTAATACTGGATATTAGAATACTGGGACGCGTAATACTGGATATTAGAATACTGAGTGGCTCGACAAGGTACAAGAGAGTTCAACCGAACCGTCCTTATTGATTCTCAGGTTTCTTATACAGAGTATTATCTCGAACGTTTTTCCAGAAAGCGGCAGATAATTTTAATCATGATACACGCTTCGCCTATGTCGCGACTAGTTTCAGATGACCGAGAATGTTGCAAAGTAGAGGAACAAAAATAAATACCGGCGTAAGGCAATGTTAAAATTACAGCGACGTAGTAAAAGGCGAACGGATTCGTTCCAACTTCTCTCTGATCGGGGCGAAAGCGGGGAAACACGACGCGTTAATTACGTAATGTATCGAGGATTCTGGCAAAGAAGCTCGAGCGTTCGCTGTGTTTTACGCATATTTAATTACACGGGGTGGGGCGCGGTTTCGGACGAGCGTCGCGCAGCTAAAATGCGACACGCAATGGCACAATTACGTGAAAAGGGACGGCAACGATAAAGACGTTTCGAGCGAGGGACCCGCGCGCGCGCGCGCGGATCTGATTATGCAAACGCGATGGGTTGCGTAAGTCCCGAACTTGCGAGACGAGTAATTACGATGTTATATTTTTGTACCGGTGGACCTTCGAGCCGCGCTTCGTTATACAAAATATTCACGCGCACGGTTGTCCTTTGTAAATACGAAATCCAGCAGTCGTTGCACGTGGCCAAGGCACTCCGCAATTGGTGAATCATTTCATCGGAATACGTAATTGCACACAGGGAAAGTGAAAGTTTTTTTAATATTGATTTCGAGGAGTCTGAATCGATTCGCGCTAGATTTGAAGGCGACTCGATTAGTCGTTACGAACGACGTGATTACGTCAGCGTCAACAGGATCGATGAATCTTGGAATAAGAATCGGATCATAACGCTGAACCGATAGCGTGGGTGTTAAATAGCGAGCGAAAGCACGAGTGAAAGCGAAAACGGAGGGTTCCTTCTCGTAGAGATTGTAGGAAAAGGCAACACGTAACGGCAAAACACGGTTTTCGGACGCACGTGTCCGTGCAAGAGCCAGGGACGGGATACGTACGTACGTCCCGTGTAAAATTCAAAACGCGGAAACCCTGTACGCCCCTATAAAATTGTAAAATAATTTTCAGCGTAAACCTCCCCGAAACGTGCGCGAGTGCTCGCCGTTTTAAATCCGGCCACGCTTGCCGAAATAATTGAAGCCCGCCCGCCACGCCCACGCGACGCAATCTCGTTACGATTTTATTGCGGCTTACGCTCCGATTTTATCTGGTTCGAGCGATTACGTTAGCCGGAGGATCCCTCTGTTTCCAGGCTCGGCCACCTACGTCCCTTGTTTCTTTCTTTCTTCCTATTTTTTTTCGCGCCCCCTTTCTCCCGGTTTTTATTTTCTCGCCGGATTCGACCGGTCCGTTTTACGGCACACTGTCAGTGGATATCGTGTTTTCGCTGATACCGGGCGATACCGCGCCGAAAACGATGCTCGATTTTCGTCTGGACGCGTATCGAAAAACCGCGAGAGCAAACGCGAGGCGAGATATACGCGAGGCGTGTGTGTGTGTGTGTGTGTACACACGTACGATGGGGTGAGAACTCGACGTTTCATCGGATCAACGCGAGTGTCGGGAGTGTCTCGCGGCTTTTTAATTAAAAAGTAATAAGCTCGGTCGACGCGATGGCCGCTCGACACGCTGCTCGCTCGAACGGAGCGATCGACTTTTGTTTTCTTTTAATTTCACCCAGTTTCGGCTCCCGGAAAGCAATAATAATGTCCCGCTGAACTTTCACCCCGATAGGGGACGCTTTATGGGCACCAGTTATCTGCGGCAGAAGTTGCCGTGAACCGAAAGAAGAGTCTGGCCAACTTCTCCGGTTCGAGCGAAAGAGATAATGGACGATCTACGTGGCTGGCTCCGCGACCGCGATAAATTTCTCTAGTATTATTTTAACTCGTGATATCTCGCGCCTATATCATTGCTTCCCCCCTCGGTGCACGCTCGCTTCTTTGCCCATCCGTCGAAAGAACCCGCGCCAATTACCTATTCGCCGGAGTCGTCGAACCTGCAGTCAAACATTTTCCCGTCCGATCTCATTAATTATGCCCCGTTAATTGAAACGGCCGGAGTGGGGAACGTGACGTTTCATAAATTCCCACGGTTGGAATCGTCGATCGAAGGCTCAATGACGCGCGTGCGTTTAAACGTTTTCACTTAATTACGCGATTCGTCCACAGTGCCCGGGCCACTAGCCGTTTAACGCCAATTTTATGCACCGGTGAAGTGAAACTCGCGCGCTGTCGTGGCTGCTCTTGCTGCTCCTCCAACCCGTCGTACCTCGCGCGTACCTCCCGACCTCTGAAATTTTCCCTGTTGCGCGAGACGAGCTTAGCTTCGAACAATCATCGCACGATCGACTCGACTGAGTCGCGTACGATACCCGAAGACCATCGAAACGAACTGCGACAATCGTCTCGTTAAACGATTTCACGATTCCACGCGGACGGAAACGAATTATTGTTCATAACGAAGCTCCGCGGAAAAACAACGGACTGGTTGAATCGGTTCGGTCGCACGGCCTGTCATTGGCTCGTAAACGCGGAAGTGATTCCGGGCCCGGCGCGAGAGCGAAGCGCGCGGAATAAATTCGAAAGGACAAACGCGATAACAAATTTACACGGAGCGACGTTTTTAATTTGCCCGATCGCCATTAATTACTTTGTTTACTGTAGCGTGGCGACGTGACGCTCGCGTACACACACACACACACACACACACACACTGTCTTTCCCTCTCCATTCTCTTCCCACTTTGCTCATCTTCTGCAAAAATCGCCGGTAATCGCGAGACGTCGTTTCCCGCCTTTTGCCCCGCTGCCACACGTCGCCCCTCGCCCGATTCCAGTCGTTTTACTTTCGTTGGCCTTTACTTTTCGTTTCTCGACGACAACGACGAGAACGACGCGACGGTGGCGGTTGTACGACGCGAAAAGTCATTCCGTCGAATGACAGAGATCTCCGGGGACGATTGCACACTGCGAAACGACCGGACCGCGATCTCGCGTGGCCCCCGTGCAACGTTTAATGAGGCCAGACCGCCCTGCAGGCGAAACGGTGCGCCTTCCTCCCGCGGAGTCGCCCCGGGGCAGTCAGGCAAGCACAGGCCGCCTCGTATTCTCGTATGCAAGAATCCGGCCGGTCTCTCAACTCCGAGCCCCGAGTTGTAAATAGTTATTCGGAACGACAGTTGAATTTCGCTCGTCGCGGGAGAGCTGCCTCGTTTTTCCCTCCTTCTCCGTCCCTCTCTCCCTCCCCCCTCGGTTTCTTTCTATTTTTGCTGTTTCTCCGCGCGTCACATACACGGATGAAACACGTAAGGTCGACTCCGGCCGGTGGATCGGTGACTGGTGGCGAAACGCGCTGGGACGTGGGACACAAGACGTGAGTCTTCCCCCCGAGTTTCAGCCAGCGGCAGAAGAGGCTCGTCAGCGGGGAACCGATCGCGATGGCAGAGGAACGCGGAGAAACCGATCGAGGAGAAAGCTGGACCTGGGACCCGGCTCTCCGCGAGGGGAATATACAAATGTGGATTTGCCGAATCGTATCTCGAGGAGAGATTCGGCCGAGTTTATCTTTTGTCTCTCCTGGTTGTCTCCCATCGTTGCAACGATGCACGCGCGGCTCTTGCCAGCCTCTCGTCTTTCTGCGATCACCCCCTCTTCCCTCTCCTTTCCTCCGCATTTCAACCGTTTCGATCGAGAAACCACCGGTTTCTTATTATTCCCCCGCCATGCGCCATTGTGCGCGCCGGACAAAGCGCCACGAAGCCGACCCCCGCCTTATCCGTCCGAGATATTCGGCAATATCCGAATGAATGCTCGACCGAAGAGACAGCCGCGAAAGGGAGCAGCCAGGTTTCCTCCGAGAGGAAATGACGTACAAGAGTAGAAAAACCTCGCGGCGATCAGCCATCGCTGATATCTCATTTTGCACGATGCGACTGATAGGTCAAGGATATTGTAATTGTCGTACAAAGTATGACAATGACGTTATCATTTGCTGGCCCACGAGGTGACAAACGTGGCGTTACCTCGAGCGACGAATAATACAGAGGCTAGTTGTCTTTGAAAAGGGCACAGCCTGAATGTCAATTTGTCAAAATTGAAACGGAGCTACGAATTTCTCAGTTGGAAACCTCTTTCGACAAAAGACTTGAAACGGGTCGGTCCCGATAGTGTTGCGATCTCGTCAGCAAAAGTCCCCGCTTATTTTTGTCGGCTACCTTGCCAGGCAGTATCAAGTTCAAGAACGGGTTGAACAAACCCGGCGGCACGTATCGACGTGGCAATCATAATATACGTACGAATGTTCAGCGTACTGGAATCTAGCGTTGCCGACAAGAGATGCCTACCTTACAGCCGCGATCCAGGCCTCCCGCTATCTTCGGTATTCCTGGTCGAGATCGTTCTTGACTGACGTCATCGGCTCACCGTGAACTCTGGAAAGAAAAAAGCCGGAATACGTTAGAAACCTCGCTGTTTCTCTTCCGAAATTGTCCGAGAATCTTTCGATTCTCCTTGGTGTGTTGTGAAATTGTGTACAGATTAGTCTTACATAAAGCGGACGTGATTGTAACTTGTGAATCTATGATTGTCTATGGTCGTGGGAATCGGTGTCTCTGATTTTTCGATAATTTTCGTTGCGTAAGCACCGTTTGCATCGGTTATATCGGTATTTTCTCTTTATCCGATATATCATCAATGATCATCAAATGATCGATCAAATCGTTTCTTGGCAACATCATTTGTCTAGCGGTCGTCCAACGATCGCGTACACACAAGAGGGAACGACGACGTTGCTTCGTCGAACGTATCGCCGGGTAATCCAACGTATCCTACTGCGATATCCGACGAGCAACCTCATTAATCGTCGAATGAACGTATAAGAAGAACGCGATAGCAAAATTAGAATTGTTGAAGTAAAATGAATTTACGGAGCAGCGAGCCAGGCGAGCCACGAGGCACGAATACAAGGTGGCATTGCAAAGCCACGAGGCATGAAGCCACGAGGAAATAAAAGGCTGCGGCCTCGCGAAAGGATTCAAGAATTTCCTGTTTCCAACTGGAAACTCTTGCCGAGCGCACGGGATATTCCGCGCGATTACGAGTGCAGCAACGACCACGTAACCTCTGTCCGTAATAACTCTCCTCGATCCTCTATTCTCCTCGCTCCTTCGTTCCTTCCTACGGTTCTGTTCTTTCTCTTTTCAATCTCTTTCGTTCGGCTCTCGTGCCACTCCGGAGGTCCGAGGCAACTTGTCCCACTGGTCCACTTGCTATTGCTTCGAGGCTGGACTGCTCTGCTCTGCTCTCTCTCTCTCTCTCTCTCTCTCTCTCTCTCTCTCTCTCTCTCTCTCTCTCTCTTTCGTCTACCGTTTACACGGCCGACACACTGTTCCGCTCCCTTGCTGGCCTTGTTGTCCCGATACTATCTGGCCAACACACACGTGAACACGTTTTGTCTTCTAATGATCGAAATAGAAATTATGCCGGACCCGAGGGTCGACCCGTATCGTCGCGATCGTTCGCCCGAGCTAACATCGTGCCCCTTGTAAAGTCCGTATTCGGGTCACTTTGTGACCGCTCTGTGACAGATCACTGCCACCGTAGGTTTCCGATGGGTTCCTACATCTATCTGTCCGTGTCGTAAGCTCTAACTCGCGTAATTTCTTCTTTCCCTTTTTCCTATTTTTTTTTTTTTTTTTTTCTTTCAGTTGCATTCAGAGTAACGGGGAGGATGATAACTAGGCTCGTGCATCACTCGAATGGCTAGAGTGATAAACATAATTCAGGGGCGCGACGCGGCGTCGCGCAAGCGGTGACAAAGCGCTGGAATTCGCGTTACACAGTGTTTAGCTCGGCAAGGATCCACATATCAAGCCACTTACCGAAATTTCCTCGCAATGAGACGTTTTAGTGGCTCGTATCATGGCGCGCGTGGCTCTCGCTGCGCGCGTTGTTTCGCGTTGAAACAAAACAAACCGACGCCAGAGAGATTCCAGATTCCAGGCACACGCGCGCCCCTGCTGGAAAGCGACTGGTGGAAAGCAAGCAAGCAAGCAAGCAAGTGGCAGTGTCATTGAGAGAAAGAGGTGTCGTCGGGACGTTAAGTGGCGAAGAGGCGTACACACACGCCGGTTAAGTGGCCGGGGGCACAACGGCCGTCGCGTCGAGAGAGAAACAGAGGCGGTTTTAACGGTCCTGGTTTGCGAAACAACAAGCGGCGAGCTCGCGAAACTACCGCCCTGTGAAAAAGCGTGTGCCTGGAGCGAAAGAAAAGGAGTCGAGTCGTAAAACTTGAAATGTACGCGCGCGCGCGTGTTACTCGCTCGTTCGCTTAGGGGGAGCGATTTGCCAGGCGTGTTGCACGCGCACGCGCGCGCCTGCCACGTGCGAATCGGGAGAAAAAAAAAAGAAAAAAAAGAAAACGAGAGGAGAGACACGCCGGACAAATATAAATATTTCTCCGATCGCTTCCGTTCTCGTTATTTTCATTACGCCGTTTCGTAAATAATCCTCGTAAGCGTAAATCGCGACGGCTGTCCATCCGTTTCCTCTCTTTCGTCCGCGTTGTGCGATCTGCCGCGTTCGTTTTCACATCGGCGTAGATTTTCACTTTGTTATCTATTTTCCTGCCTTCTTTCTCCCCTTCTTGCTTCCTTTTTCCACGTCACTTTGGTCCTTTTTTCTCCCCGCATCCGCTTTCGTATCGACGATACTATCGTGCTCCCTCGACGATAACGGCCAGTTTAGCCTCGAATTCGGCCAGGGGAATGTAAATCGTAGGCTTTGCTTCATTGTCGAGGCAACGAATGCAAACGAGTCCCACGGAAATCTCCGAGTCCACGCCAGGCAAGAAGAAGAGGTGAAGAGGAAGAAGGGGTGGAGCAAAAGAACCAAGTAGAAGCAAACTGTCGTAAATCCAGCGCGGACTAGTCGAGCACGCGTGCCAGTCTCGCTCGTCCATATCGGAAGCAATTTACAAACGCGTCTCTGGCCACGTGGCAGGAAAAAGGTCCGCTCTCGCGTACCTTGCCTTCCTCTCTCTCCTCTCGCTATCTCTCTCTCTCTTTTGCTATCTCCCTCTCCTCGTCGTCGCTATTTTTCGCTGTACTTTCGCGTCGCCATAAATAATGCCTGTAATTCGCCACCCTAGTCGAGCACGCCGTCCGTGTCCTCTGCGTTCTACTTTGTCTTTTAATGCCTTCCGTTCCAACCATAGATTATTATTTTGATATATAACGGGAGGAAGGGCAAAGAGAGGGGAGCAGCAGCTTGAGAGGCGAACTGTACAGGGCGATACGGTACACGACCGTAGCCATCTCTTTCCCTTTCCGGAAATTCGCGTAGAAGGACTTTCGGGGAGGTTTTCGTACACGCGGTTGTGGTACGTACACGAATAATTACGCGGATATTTGCTCGATAAATACGGCCTGTAATAACGTAACAGTTACCGCGGGCGTTTTACAGCGTCCACTTTAAAGAAATTGATCGCGCGAAATTACGCGATTCGCTTCGCCAGTCGATCGATTAATTAAATCGCGCTGGAATCTCGGTGTATCGTGGCGATCGCGAGATAAAGTCGCGCGATTAATTTGCCTTCTCGCACGAGATATTTGTTATTAAGCCACTGCACCGTACCTGTCCCTGAAAACGCGATCATTTGTCTCTCGCTATGCCACTCTCTTCGTCTCTTTCTTTTCTTCTTTTATCGTCACAACGTGTTCGTACGAAATATCAACGAATTCAACCGTCAAATACAAACGCAACTTCGCATTCGCCCGGTGTTGGCCCGCGACTTTCTATTTTCCATCCTCTTTGCCTCGTTTCTCGAGGTCGTTCAGACGAACGATGAGACGAACAAGTTACGCATGAGAAACTGTCGTTTCATCGTCGACGAAACGTTTGTCATTTATTATCGACAGTTTCGCGAGTTTATAACTAAATACCATTAAACCGCGTTAAGGCTCGTTAAATTCAATACGGCAGCGTAACGCGATTCGACAATTTACACGCGTGCAACGCGTTTAAATTGTGGCCGGTGTTTATTATTCGCGCAAGCAGTCGAAAGTTCGTTTTGAACAGCTACTCGGGAAAATCGACAGTTCCGTTGCGGCGGAATTTATAAAATTTTGCCAGGCGAATTGTTCGAAGAACAATTATCGCTTTGCAGCGAATTTCCGACTTTCACCACGTGGTATTACTTATCAATTTTTATTTTTAAAGACTACTTCTGACTACAACTGTTGCGTACCGTTTCAGCATGGCTTTGCGGTTTTTTTCCGATCATCGTAAAAACAGATTGAAGTTTTTTGGGACAACATTTAATTTCACTTCCATCATTTCAGTTCCATCTTTATTCATATTCGTGTTGCACCAGTGAATTAATTCTAATTTGTCGAAAAGAAGAAAAATATTCCGAGTGATACGTGGCTACAATCATCTCATGTTGTAGACAATGAGTCTTCAAATATCCCAGTCGAAAGAAAAAGAAAAAAAAAGACAAAGTCACAACGAGTTAGAGCGTTTAAGACTTAGAGAATTAAAAAGCCGACCGTGATATGTACCGCCTTAAACAACTGGGAAACATAAACAGCGTGCATAAGGTTGGCCTCGGCCAGCGAGTTGTAATTAAAATACGGAATCACATAATCTCACGGTGATGTTTAGCATTTAAAACGGGTACGCACGATACGCAAGCAAACAGAAAATTAGCCCTGGTGATATTTACGAAAAACTAAGTCGCCGTGAAGGCAAACAATAAAAGTGTCGTGCAAACATGGAATTGAAAAGGCAACGTTTTCGATACCGGTGCCGCACCCCTGCGCTAAAAATCCCCCTTTGAAAATTGTCCTTTATTCGTCGATCAACCAGGCGCAGGAAAATCGTTCGCAAGCTCCTCGAATCGTTTTGACGATGGCCGCTCGTGCGAGCACGCGTGTCACACGTGCGCGTGCCATTCGGGTGTGACGCGGTGTGCGTAAACTACGCTTCAAGGGTGCAACATGCTCGCGTTCGCATCGATGCGTTCCCGTCGCCGTCGAAGAATAACGCGACGAGTGTTCTGGCTACCCGGAATATATATTTCCTTGCGATTTATAACTCTGTATAAGTCTTTAAATTCTTTCGTTCGAATTTCTCGGATTTTTTTCTCGGAATCCGTGGGTATTGGAATTAAATTGGAGCTGTTTTAAATCTCGAATTTTATTTATATATCTCTAATTTATATATATAAATTATTTATATATATTTATTATATAATATTTATTATATATTTATTATTATTATATTTAATAATCGGTTCATATTTGCCGTGCCATGTCTATTATTATTACGAATCCCAGATCAGTGCCTCGACTGTCCATCATCGTGGATATTTTCGATTTTCCCCGACTGCCGTAAACGAAATCGAGCGGGTCGTTTAAATATTTAGTAGTACTTTTAACTGATGACTGTGCATATTTCACAAGTGGCTTAACTCGGTCCTTTTTACAATCAGTACACAGGAATACTAGGCTGTTGTCCCAACATCGGCCATTGATCTCAGTTTTAACAATGAACATCAAACGCAGCGCCGTTTTACGTCTCTCGATAACGCCACGGAAGAACGTTTTCAGCACCGATGATTTCTGGATTAACGAAGAAACGACGTGGAAGAGGTGAACGCCGTCCGCCGAAATACGCGGGGTGAACAAAGGGGGCGAATCGTTAAAACTCGAACGCTCGTTGAACGTAAAAATTGAACAGGAAAATGGCCGAGGGAAATTTGAAGCTGACGTACGGTCGAAAAGTATTTAAACCGAGATAAATCATAAAAACGAGAAAGGGGTAGCGCAAGTCAGCGTAGGGTGTCGTAAACATCGCCAGAAAATGAGTTGGTTTTATTTCTCGTTACGGTGTAACATATATTTTATTCGCGTCTAGCTGAACGTTCCCTCGCCTCAATGAAAAACAGGATCTTCTAACCCACGGATAGATTCGAACTTTTAATCGTTGGATTTCAAATATAATCGAATGAGCTTCGAAAATAAAACCGATACTTTCAAGTATAAATACCTAGTAGCAAAACCTAACCTAAAGCCACGAAACGCTCTGATATCGAACTTGAATCGAAATACGTGAATACGTATTGAACCTGGTCCTGCTTCTATTGGCCACGCGAGAACGTTGAATAGATTATTCGATGTACATTTTCCATTCCTTTCTTTTTCTAGTTTACTTTCGTTTACTTCGCGTTTACACGCTTTCACGTTTTTCGTCGTCTTTCTTCCTTCGCCGCTGGTATGTGCCATGATTTTAAGCGTTCCCCGGGATATGCGCGAAATTGTCGCGCACTTCATTTTGGAATCCAACGATAAAGTCAAGGAACGTGGTTGCTGTTACGCGCGGAAGGTTTTCGCCAGCACGATGGCGAAACGGTCGATCGCCGAAAAATCCGACGTGCTAGAGGCGCGCAACGTGACCGGATAATGCCTCGGAAACGATTGCGTCAGCGGACCAGAGCATCGACGAACTCTCGAATGCCGCGAATGTTTGCCATTCCATTCAGTTTCGCGGAACGGCCATCTTCTGCAATATCTTTAGTCGTAAACCAGCGTATGACGCAGATTATACGACTGCGTGCCTCTTCTTTTTATCGGCGATTAAATAATTATAACGTGTAATCGCGCCAACACGCCAATGGTTTCTTGCGCAATATCGACATCTCTATCCTCTCTTCCTTCTTCTTTTTTTTTTTTTTTTTTTTTTTTTTAAATAAAAAATTTTATGACGAAATTTTTAACGATCCATATGATAATACCGATCAACCGATCAAACACGACAAAATACGAATTTGACTTGCAAATGAAAGTGACTGGTCTCGTTTTCCGCGTCGTTCTCCTGCTTGCGACATCAAGGAGCAAAACTTTCAGCGTATCCTATTAAGAAGAAGCATCTAATCGGTGTTTCGAACAGCCGTGATATGTAAATGTCGAAAACAGGTAAGTCGACGTAGTTCTCTCTTATTATGCGAGCACGTTCGTATTCGCATTAATATCCTCGTAGCCGGAGGTCAGTGAGTTTTAACGTCTCTCCTATCGACATTTTTCCATTTTTCCATCATTGATTTATCTCGAGACCGGCAGTCGCTGGCCATTGGAATTCTTAATGCTGTCTATAACTTACATGTCGCTCGATTCTGCTTTTATTCCCGCGCTTTACGCGCTCGAACGGCATCGCCTATATTAAGCTTGTAAATAACGAAAGCGCAAGTCTCCATAGAGACGTTCCTCTGGGTAAACCCTGTCGCGCGAGCTTCTTGCCAAAATCCTTTCGTACGATCGTGTCTCATCGCGGCGACATAAATCGAACTATTTTATCGCGGATCGAAAATTATCGCTGGCCCCTCGCCTCTCCGTGGCGTTTGACTCGCCACGGAGCCACGAAGATCACGTCGAGGATGGCTCGCGTGAGAAACGCAAACTGCAATTACGAGCGGGCGTGCGCGCACGACATTTTACGTCTCGCCATCTTCCTCCACCAATTCTCTTTTCCCTCTCGTTCGTCCGTGTGTGCAACCATCCTCTCTCACTCACCGTCCTCCTACCTGTGCTCTGTGTTCACGTGTTCCTCTTGTTTCCCCTCGGCTGCATCGGTTCGAAAAAAGTTACGACGACACGTGTGTACGCGCGTTCATAAAGTCCTTGCGCTTTTCAACGTACACGCGAACGCGCAGATTTTCTTTTTTTCTTTTTTTCTTCTTTTTTTTTTTTTTTTTTGAAAGCAATATCGTCGACAATTTTGGCCAACCCTGAAATCTCGCCGCGTTCCACTATTCTCCGACTGTTGCGAACTTCGCGGTGATATGTTCCCGCGCTCAAATCTGCGCGCGCGCGCGCGCGCGAGAGAGAGAGAGAGAGAGAGAGAGAGAGAGAGAGAGAGAGAGAAAAGATCGACGTTACCCCAGAAAAACAATTCCACCTTTACTTCGCTTTCCTCCGGGGTAAGTTGAAGAGAAAAAAGAAACTAATTGCAAGTATGTTAGTGTACACGAAGGTACGCGAGTTAATTATATCGCGAAATTATCCCGCCCAGTGGAAGGTTTACTGGCTAGCCTATAAAATAATAAACGGTTTAGCGTGTAGTTCCCCTTTGATCGAGGCGATCGTCGCCGTAATAAGACGGTGGTAAACGTATCGAGACGAAGTGGCGCGGGCAGGCAAACGTAAGTACGCTCTTTGTGTCGGGCAATCGCGGCGTAAAAAGGAAAGAAAGAAAGGCGAAGTGGGTTTTGCGGGTGGAAAGGAATCGATGTTCGACAATTGGGTCGCGTTTCCAAGTGCCGCGCCGTGCCGGGGGATGACTTTTCGACCTCAGGAATTTATTAGAGGGGCCCCGGAGTTTCTCGCGTCGCAATTCTTCCATCGCGCGCTCGGGTAATAAACTTGGCGCAACCTACTAATCGGGTAACAGGGCATATTAATCGAAGCCGGCGGATCGATTGCGAAACCGCAATGCGGAAACCGGTGAAATTGCAGGTGTTTTCAATTGACCGGCCGCGTGATAAATCAGTCGGTTCTCCTTTCGCGCGCGGAATTTCGTTCGAGAAAGCGACGCGCTGCGAACGGGCATGGGCGACCGTTCCGTTTGCACGATATTCACTTTGTATCGCGACCGAGAGAGTGCGAGGAACGTGCGTGCCAATTTCGAAGACGTTAAGTTAGTACACTCTTCGAACAAGGAAATGGGAACGTGTCTTCTCTCTCTCTCTCTCTCTCTCTCTCTCTCTCTCTCTCATTTACGTCGGATGTGCTGCTCGAGGCTGCTCTCCGGTCATTCGCGGAGCAATTCGATGCTCCAACAGTCACCGAGACAGAGAAAGAGAGAGAGAGAGAGAGAGAGAGAGAGAGAGAGAGAGAGAGAAAGAGAGAGCCTATACTCCGATCGAACGACCTGTAACCTCGATTCTCGCAGACTACGCGGAGCCTTTTGAATCGCGTCCAATGGATGAATGAAAGCCAACTCTCCTCTTGCAACTTTTCGTAAATGAATAAAGTGTTTGTCGAACGTATTTGCCATGGTTTTTGTAAAGCCTCGTATTTGGGACAAAAGGGAAAGGGTTACACACAGGAAATTCGACTTTTCAGTTATCCTTTGATAATCCCTGCTGAACCAGAGAACCGAGTATACGCGTGCTTGGCTCTCCTCGACTCACTTTCACGATTCTCGAAATGCGGCGCGTTTGCTTTCGGATACGGAATATCGGATAATGGATATTCGGGACGGAGCAAATGAGATTAAACCGATTTTGCCGTTTAAGTGGGACGCGCTTCGGACTCACTGTCGAAGACGTTCTGAAGACGCGATACCGAGCTAAAGAAGAAGTTGATCGTCGGGACGAACCGTAAAAGCCCCGTACCTGCATTTAAATTCCTGGACCAAAGGGTGGTCGCTTGTAAGCTTATCGAACGCACGCTCTTCATCGTGACGTGCCTAAATATCGCTGCAAGTAAATGCCTCTGCTCGTAAATTTGCGCGTTGAGCCAAGAACGCAGACAGTAAGTTGGCGACTTGGTCTTCGTCGTTTCGCGTAGCTTTTCATAAAACCATCGCGTGGAAGCATGCTCGAGATTAAGCGGCAAATTATTTTATTCGGTATCGCGGCCGAGGCCGGACGAGCGAATTCCGCGCGAACAATCGCGACGGGGGAACGCGTCGGCATCAGCTGACGGACAGTGGCCGTCTCGCGGGGAAACAAGTTCTGCCGCTAGAAACGCTCCTTCCTCCCTTCTTTCTCCCTCCTCTGGTCGCATCTGCTTTTCGCCTCTTCGTCGTTCCTCCTCTTACTCCTACGGTTTCTCGGCATCGGGGATCGCACGCAATGCGAGCGACCCTTCCCTCTCCGCTCCAAGCCCAAGTTCGATCGCTTAGTGTAATCCAGTCGGTAAAGTGTAAGTGGTTCACCTTGATAGGGCCCTCTTTACCTCGAGGCGCTTCTCTCCCCTTCTGTACAACGATCCCATCCGATGCAAGCCATCCCTACCATTTTTCCAGTCGTCTCTCCCTTCTCCTTCAGGCCAGACAATCTCTCTCTCTCTCTCTCTCTCTCTTTGTTCCTCTTCAGGCCCCGTGATCCCTTCTCGGGCCGTCTCGTCGGACCCCGTCGGACTTCCCCTACGTTCCCTTCGAACGCTGCACCCCTTCCAACTCTCGCGTTGTTTCGTCTCCTCTGCCTTCGTTTCGCCTTCTCTCACCTGTCTTCCCGGGCGGCCGTGTGCGTCCTGCTTGCACCCGGAGCCCAATGTGGCCGGCAGGGCCGTGCGTTTCCTCCTCGTGACCCGAGGGCACCACGGACTGGCCCGCCCATTTGTAGCGCCCATGTCTGCGACCAGCCGCCCGCCGAGCGATACACCAGGAGCGTGCGTTGTTGCGGTATCCCGGTCCGGTGGCACCACGTCCATCCGGCCCCACGTCCTTTTGCCTACTCTTCTTCTTCTTCCATTCCCCAGATGTTCCATTCCTTGACCGCCGCTCGATAGAAACTCCGAGTCTTCTGTCCTTTCGTTACATCCAACAAGACTTGGAAGAGTTCTCCTCTCCTTCGGTCCGATCGATCGATCGATCGATCGGTCGATTATTTTTCGTGGCTCGCGTGCTCGTATTACGTTCATCGTCGGACATGAAAGAACGGTCGGCAGGTGGTAATGTAAGGAGTACGGAACGGCGAGGTCGTTGTCGCGGGTATGGTTTTTACGGGCCCCGATTTCAAGGACTTTGCCGTTTACTTCGATGCCACGATGTCGCGCTCTCGGATGATCGTAAAGCATTCCGAGATTCCCGGTAATCCAGAAACGTCGCGGTGTAAGAACCAAAGGCGGGATAGTACAGGCGGGTGATTCCATCTCGAGCCACCGATTTGACCTCGTGATCTGATGTCGGCTGACATTTACTTCCGTCGGTTTAGCCTCCGTCAGTTTAGCCTTCGTTCAGCCGAAAAATTCGTCTTGGATTCTCTCGCGTGTGGTAGTAGCAGCGATGTGATTAATTTCGTTTTCGTTGTAGTATTTACCGTGTAATAGATTGCAGGTAAACGTCATCGTGGTTAATGGAATTCCAATCGGAAACGTGCCTCGTTCGTTCATCTAATTAACTGTTATCAATTGCGACCGTTGGGCAAATTATCGGTATCATATTAATACCATCTTTCGTGGCATCCACGGAAACTCAGCGACGAATCGATACCGCGAAACCACCTTTCAACAGTCAATTAGTTGCTGCGATGCAAAGTCAAACCGCACGCCCAGGGTATCCGTTGCAACAGTCGCGCTAATTATACGCCGCGCGTTTCCAACTTACGATCGAGTTTCGGCCGACAATCTCAGTTTTGATCTACGTAACGTTCGCGCCCATCTCCATCTGACTTGGCCGAAGCGACTTTCCTAACCTCCTTTTTTATATCTTATATCTCGACGAACAATTCATTTTGAAACATTCAGTTTTGACGTATTTCGTTCTAATTTGGTTCTTTCTACCGGAAACAATTTTGATTCCTCACTTTAGTTTCTCTCGAATTGTTAAAAATAATGTACTCCATTTTGCGCTTCCGATATTCGTAGTATCGGCGAACGAATTTAAATCTCCAACCGAAATCCACGTAATCACGTGAATGCTGAGGTATTACCAGGGGCCGCTTTCTGGCCTGTTAAATTATTACTTAAATTCAGCAATGGCGTATCGTACGTGTAATGAGTTTAAATATTAACGCTCCGAGTTATTTGTAGAATTTGGTTGAACGACCAGTCTCGAATCATAAGATAATATCAATTTTTCAACCGTTTTAAACGGTTGGAAATTAATCGATTGGTAGCTTGAAATTCGTACGATACCCAACCGCGAGAATGAATAAAAAAGAAAAAAAAAATGAGAAGAAACAAAACAAAAAGGGGGAGAGAAACAAATATAACTAATACAGTAGAATGAAACTCGTTGCGAGGGCATCGATGACACGCATCAGATTCTGCGGGGCAGATACGACTGATACACGACGTAATCTCGATCTGGAGATTCGCGCGTCCCTTGGGCCCGTGCCCAGGTATCTTATCGGTTAGAAAGAAACGCGCACCTTGTACGCCAAATGTAAAACCACATGGCGAACATGTTTATCCATCGAGATAAAGCCGAAATTTTGTCGGAGTCGAGCGGCTGATTCACTCGATTAACGTCTTCACTTCCATCAGTGCGGATCCGATCGTTCAACAGCTCTCCAAACTGTGCAGAAACAGAAACGTGCTTTTGCGCGAGAGGCGAGTTTAGGGATTTATCCGATTCGCGATCTTTGTGCGATTTCTATGCGATCTAGGCAGGGGGTAATACTCTGTCGATCGAGCGTATCAATAACGATCGGATCACAGCAGCTCGTCGAGTTCGCGTATCGGTGAGTTTCACGTTCGGTCGAACAGGATGCACAATAATTTCCTCGCGTTACGTGACCCGCGATCCCGATTCATTGATTCGCGGCGATGATCGCGCGGCTGCGAGCTGTGCGGCAGGCGCACGTAGCCTGGTTGCACGCAGAAATATGTAACGCGAGGGGAGAGAGAGAGAGAGAGAGAGAAACGCGATCGTACGCGCAAACAGGAACGGAGAAGAGACGCAAGAACACGCGCACGCGTAACTTAGTGTCAGCTGGATCGATTGGACGCACGATCGTCCGAGGCGATAACTTATGATTGATAAATCGATTCAATCGCTAACGCGTAGCGCAACGCCAGCCCAGCGCAGCGGTTGCTAGCTCTCTTCGACGTGTTATTAGGAACGTCTCGATGCGCGTCATGCGAGAACGTCAATTATCCGACTACCGATCCGCGCCAAGATCGATCCCTTTCCTTTCCGCCCGGCACCTGTTAATTTCTTGCAATAACGAAAATTCACGCCATCGACCGAGGACGTCCGCTTTGGTCCAGCCGTTGGTCATTGACTGCGAGCGATCGTTGCTCTCGATATTCCGATCGCGAGAAACCGCCAACGAAACAGCTACGCTCGAACGCGTGTTCACTTTGAATTGTACTTGCGCATGATCCATTCTAAATCCAACGACACTCCGCTGACACTCTTCTAAAATTTAACACTGATTTCTCAATCTTGCGTTTACTTGATTTTACGTCTGTTCGATTCTTGATTTCTCCACGTTCGTCGTCCTTCATTTTCAAATTTGACATAAATGTTTGTACTCGGTTGGGAAATTCGCGCGTGGTATTAATTTTGCACGAACCTAAGAAATTTGTAAAAAATCAAAAAAAAGAACACAGTCGAAGGGCGCAGCAGCAGCGGGTTACGAGTCGTGGTGTTCGTCGGATGTGCAAATATGCAAAATCGTGTTCGTGTTCGTCGGACATGTACGCTCTCGTTGACGACAGACCGGCCAAAATATCGAACCACGAACTGGAATAGAATTTCAGTCAACTTTCGGCGGGAATAGAATTGTGTAGGCAGGATGAAACGAAGGAGCGACGAAAGGTGGGTAGACAGGATGTTAAACTATGCTCGAACTAATTACCAAAGTTTTGGAAGAGTCTGTAAAACCATTATACAAACGATATTTAATACACTCTAACTACACGCCAATTTCGTTCGCGCTTTTTTTTCCCCCCCTTCACCTCTTCCTCACCCTTCGCTCCGTTACCTGACACGAGTTAGCGATCGAGTGAAACTTCCCCTTAATCCAATATAACCTGTCTAAGTCTTGTCAGAAACTTTTCACCTCGTCGCTTCATTTTTTCCCAGCTGGAAGTTTCGCCCGGTCCCCTAGCCAGTCCGACTGACGGTAATTTATGACAATTACATTTTCGAAAGTGTCGCCGCCGAATTATCGACGATCAGCAAACTCGCTTAGAAACGATCGTGGAGAATTAACGAAGCGGATTACGTTCGTTTACCATTCCGCTAAACCGCAGCGTCTGAAAAATCGTCATTAATTGATCCGACACCGGGTCGGTACGCGCGAGGGTTCTCTCAGTTAACCTTGTTAGCAACAACAAATACGAAGCATCGTGTTCGCGTTAGTTACGGCTTAACTTTCTGTAACTTCGACCACGGTATCGAGTAGCTTGGAAAGCAAAGCGAAGCGCAGCGCGAAGCGATGGCTGCGCGATGGGACACAGGCAGGCACAGCATCGAAGGAAGCTTTTTACCTCGGGGAACGATTAAAGCTTTGCCACGGCGATTGATCTCGATCAAGCGGGGGCTTGCGCACAATTTTCCACATCCCTTCTCCTCGTTTCTCTTTTTCATGCACGCGTCGTTGCTCCGGCTCGTTGTCGACACGTTCGAGCCGGCAAACCGGCCGACACGACGTGTATTGGACAGACTCATTAATCCAACATTCCTTCGTCTCTCTCTCTCTCTCTCTTTCTCTCTCTCTCTCTCTCTCTCTCTGTCTCTCTGTCCGGCGACCGATTAAAAGGCA
This sequence comes from Frieseomelitta varia, assembly GCF_011392965.1. Lineage (NCBI taxonomy): Eukaryota > Metazoa > Arthropoda > Insecta > Hymenoptera > Apidae > Frieseomelitta > Frieseomelitta varia. The sequence goes on from NW_025110353.1 coordinate 230,937, forward strand.
GGCCAGTTACACGCGAGCTTCTTGCTCGATTCGTCCTATTGCGGAATTTTGTTGATCTCCTCCCGTACAGGTACGGTTCGATCCGACGCGAACGTGCCGCTTGCAACAGTCCGGTAAATGATTCGATGCGTCCGGCCGATTCGCGGAACCTGCGGATTCCGGTCGCGCCATCGTCATCCCCTTTTCTGTCTGCGCGCCGTGGACGTAGCACGCGTGTTCTTCTCCTGAGGAGAATCGTGCCGCGGTATTGGACGGCCGGTATGCGGCTGGAATTCTTCCCTGGATTTTTAGCATCTATATATTCGTGCTACGTTAATCACGTTTCCATGAAGACGTATAGAGATTAAACGAGCAACGAGTTTCGCAGGCATTCGGGGACGCGATTCAAGCGTCCCTACGGACGAACTTGAATCACGCGCGAATCAAGACATTGCGCGTGCGAAATCTCCTCGACTTTCCTGGGGCCTCCTCCCGGGAACGAGAAAACGATTTCGATTTACGCGCAGAAGAACGAACGAGGTGGAGCGGGACAAGACGAGAAGAGTTTGCTACCTCGAAAGCCTCGGAGGAAAAACGATCGTTGTTGCGCTGGTACAACAGACGCTAATCTAATATACAAGTGGACGAGGAAGTTTCGATTAATCCGGAAGTTTGCCATTCCGATAAACGCTCGAAGAAGGAACGGATTGTTCTCTTCGGGAGAAATTCTCTTCGGGTATTTATCTCGGCGTGAGATAGTAAAGCAGCGGGAAAATATGTAGAACGGTGTACGAGATAAACAGTAAATACACGGTGCTTTCGAAGTGTTGGGGCAAATCCGCGCGACAAGACGCATCGATCCTGAACGGTTGGGATCGAGACGTTCGGCGAAGTCGCGGATTCGCGCAGCGGAGTTTGGACGATCTTATGAAAGGAGGACGAGTGGGAAAGCAAGGAACGGCCAAACTGTCCGCGGGATCGGTGAAATCAAAGGACTATAAGGTATAAGGCAGGTTGCCGACCAACCTGCGCCAGCGGAGAATAACGATTCTTTCGGCCTTGCCAAACAGGAATACGCGGTACCTCCTTTTCCCTCGCGCGGCTCCGTCCTTCTCCCGTCCTCTCTCTATCGGGCAACTCGGCTCGATCCTTGTGCAGCGTAGCCGTCGCCGTTGCGTGGACGGGCTTCGGATAGGTTGTCACCGCAGTAGCCCCAAAGTAAATGCGCTCCTCTTATTATTCGGACAGAAGATTTAAACGCAGCTCGCTCGCGCATGAGTTATGCTCAAAAATTGAGGTTACCCGAGGCCCAGGACTGCCAACCCGTCGCTAGAATCCCTCTTCCTCTTTTATTCCTTCCTTCCTTCCTTTCTTTCTTTCTTCCTCCTTCTGCCTCTTCTCTCACTTCTTCGCTCTCAATCACCGCGCCTCGCTCTCCGTTCCTTCTGTGCCCTTCGCTGTCTCGATCCCACCGTCCTTCCCCGTGAACGCGATGATCCCCTCTCGATCGCTTCAACGTGACCGTGGTGGTACCTCGCCGGGCCTCTCTCCTTGCTTTTGTTTCGACGATATATTTTCTCTTCGCATCGGGAGAGATCGGTCGGTCCGTCCTCTCTCGTTCGGCCACTCCACCAGCCTCTCTCCTCGTCGCTTCTTTCGCCTATCTCTCTTCCGTCTTCCCTCGAAACGGTGCCTGTCCGCCGCCCTGTGCCCCGCTCCCCGGAATCATTCTCCTCGGGAATTCGTAGATTATAATAAATGCGTATGCAGTAGCCGGAGGTATAGAACGTCGAGTGGTTCTCCCGTTTTCTTCTTCTTCTTATTCTTCCCTTCGTCCTTGTTTGTTGTCTTCTCCGCGTCTCCACTCCCTGGCCACTGTGTTTCCTTCTCATCACTCTCTCTCTCTCTCTCTCTCTCTCTCTCTCTCTGTGTCTGTCTTTCTATCTGTCGTTCTCGTTCCCATTGCGATACGCTGACCGTGGTTTTCGATATACATACGTCGCACGGGAGAACGACGGCACCGATGGCATGAAATAATTCAATCGTATCGCTCGTAGTAGCCTCGTTCCCGAGATGAAGCACCGGGAGCTGAGCGCAGCATCTCCCCATCGTGATAGCCCATCGCCGCGTGCATTGTTTAGCTCTTTTGCCTGTCGGTGACACTGTCGGCTACGTGATTTTGGCCGCGCGAATGCAAATCTTCTCCCCTTGGTTTTGTTGTTTCTCTCTCCACGTGTCTCGCGATTCTCGATCGAGGCTTTCGGAAATAATCCATCTGTCGGATTGCGCGTGCTTGACGTACCACTCGTTCGTTGCGCGGGTACGCGCGCAGCGGTCGCCGTGGAACGTCGTTCAAAATTTCATGGTCATCGACGCAACCAGGTGGAGACCGTGGAGATTCACGGATTTCTCGGTTTCTCGGAGTTGCATCAGTTAACCGATACGCGACGCCCCGTTAAATATTCAATGGTCGGAGCATCAGCATCAGCCGCGTGTGCGTGTGCGTGTGCGTTTCAACAAGTCCGAACGAGCGGCCATATATTTCAGGGAACGCGAGGTAACAAGCTAATCGATGCCTCTGAGTTATGCCGCGTCTATCCTATTTACGAACTATTTATCTCGTTAACCGGTGGCGACCGTTGTTCGAACCGTTCGCGCACACACCGATACTTTCAAAGCGCCATTTCCACGGAGTAATTCACGCCGATGCGATGTCGTCCCGGAGCGTGGACGTTTCACCGGTTCGTTAATACCCAGACGATCGTCGAAATTAATATCGTCTCGGACGATAGATAGATACCTCTGCGCGTGTATCTCTTCTGGCGACTGTTGAGGCAGCAAAGAAACGGTCCGACGCGTATCGGGCTAGCGCGGCACGGCGGCGTTAAGTAACGAGATAATCAACGGTTCCCTACGCGGCATCGTACGCGGACACGAGCTCGGAGCTCGAGCATTTATCTCGTTACTCGTACGCGGGGGTATTTAAAGACGACGCACGAACCGTTTCTATAACGAATCTAATTAAGATCGGTTGGGCATCCGTGCTATGCAGATGCATAGGAAAGCGCGAGCGGCGGCGCGCGTTGATTTTCTGTGCGTACGTGCGTGTACGGTGCAAGCACGGTGCAAGCCGTGTACGTTCGTACACGCGATACAGGTAATTATTCACTGGCCATGTTAAATGTCCGCGTACGTAGTCGCAAAACTGTTGCGTAATGTATCATGAGAGTACTGCAAATACCAGCGACTCTAACGCGTACCGATCGAATCGAAATTAATCGGTGCTCGGAACCGGTTACGAAACGTTTTGCCTATTACCGTTGAGATACGTGCGAAACATCAACGAAATTTACGAGATTTACTACCAGCCCGACCCGGCTAATACGCGTTTGCCGCCGCGTTTTTTCTCCCAGTGCGTGGAATAATCACCCCGCGACAGACGATCGAAACTTCAACCTTTTGCTGTTCGGTTTGCTTTTGCAACTTTGGTAGCTACCGAGCCACTCGGTGGCTCGCAGGTGCGTGCAGGTAACCACGAATCGATCGTTGCTCCCCCTCGAAATTCGATTCTTAACGAGGCGTTCAATTAAATTCCGGATATGGTGTTGATAATGGTGCTGAACGGCACGAGAAGGGGTCACGTCGGTCGCGAATCGAGGGTGAAGGGAAAAACGAACGAACGAACGAACGAACGAACGAATGGACGAATGGACGAATGAAAAGAGACAAAAAAAGAAGAGAAAAAAGGAGGGAAAAAAGATTGAAAGTTTACTTCCGGCGATGCGCGATGTAAACGGGAACGAAGTCCAGGTCTCGCGCGCCAGAGAGTTTTTAATTTCCCGCAAAATAGAATCCTTCTCGCGTTCTAGCTACGGTCCACGCCCATCCCTTGTCCCACGCAGTGATAAAGCAAATAAAGCCGCTCGCGCTGCGCCACAATAAACCCCCGGTCGAAATCGCGTAATTTAAATAAATTTACATCCGTTTGTACGCGAATAAATTTCACTTCGTTCTTGGCCCTCGTTCCCCTGCTCCGCCCTCCTCGTCGCTTCTCTCTTCTCTCTCTCCCTCTCTCTACTTTGTCCCGACATTCACTCTCTCTCTCTCTCTCTCTCTCTCTCTCTCTCTCTCTTTCGGATCCTCCCTCGACGTCGTTTCACTTATCGTGTCCGTGGTTGTCTGCCTACCGTCATTCCCTTCCCATTGGCCGACGAAATCATTTTGGCAAGCCGGCCTCTGCGGTTTCTCCTTTTCCACCGTCGATGAATAATCAAAAAGGGGTGTCTTCCAACGAAATTCCACGCCACGTTGATAACGGCGGCGGCTGTTGAATGGCCGCGCGCCACCCCGAGACCCCGAGACCCCGAGACGATAAGTGTATTCAAACGAAATTTCGCCGATCGTCGGGCCCGCGACAATGCGCCAAGTCCCTCGTCTTGTTTTAAACACCGTTTATTAACAGCTAAAAGGGCGCTATTTAAAAGCGCGTTCGTATATCTCGACGATATACTCGATCTGTTGGCGTCGCTCGCGAAAATCGCTCTCCCTCGAAGGGACGACGATCGACCATCGAGATGCCGGTTCTCGCGACTTTTGTCCTCTCCTCTTTCTTTCCTTCGTCACGGACCAACTCTTCGAACTCTAGGCTCCATAGGATCGGAGAGATAACTGCGAGTTCGCACTCACACTGGACGCACAATGGACGTTCGTTCAAAGCGTCTCTCGTAGACAAGTAAGTGTGTCGCACTTGGCGCGGGTACAAAGTTTTCCACCGATCGCGCATCATCGTGCAAGTCATTAGGGCAAAGCGACCAGCGGGAGGCTTTCCTTTCGTGCCATTTAATCGAAGATGAACCGCGTCGTAATTAAAACCTGACTCATCGACCGGGTCGCCCCGTAGGACCTCTTTGAAAAACAAATATCAAAGCGACGGCGAATCGATTAAATGGGCGCAATTAACCTCCCCTTTGTCCCGCGTCTTTTCAGCAAGCTGTTTGTGAAACAGTGCCGCGCTCGTTCGTCAAATAAAACGCCTCTTAACGAACGGACGGACGGACTTCTTAAAAAAATCGAGGAACGCGCGCGCAAGGTTCCGTTACGCTGTGCCAATCATTAGCGCATTTCCCTTTCTTTTTTTTTTTTTTTTTTCTTTTCTCTTCTCCCTTCCATCGCGATTCCCCGATACCTGTTCTCAGTGCTCTTTTGTCGGTGCCTTTCTGCCTCTGTTCGTCGCGTCGTTCCTTTAAATCCTCGCCTCGTGTATACCGCATTACCGCTTGGCCGCTTCGCCGCGCCGGCGAGATTCTTGCACAGCAACGTCCGACCAAGGTTCCTTTTACTGATTCGAGCTTACGCGTGCTTTTCCACCGACGAATGGCGCGCGTATAAAACCATTCGCGCGCAGACGCGAGCGTTAAGTACGTTAACGCGCTTAAGAATGTAAAAAGTTACTGTCACCGCGACTTACGACGGCTCGTAGAGCTGTTTTCGGTTTCTTAGACGCAAACCTACGCGTGGTCGGGCATGTCTCCCCGTGTCTCGAGTCATTTGTTATACATCGAGAAACACACGCTCGCACATTTGGTCGGACTCGCGTCCAATAAAATCGACGTTAACAGTCGGCATATACAAATTATGCAAATCCACGCGGGGTCTGGCCACGCCGCGACACGAACGCGTCACTGTCTAAACTGTCAGTTAATCGACACGTTCATGAATATTAAAACCCGACCGGTTTTGTAGTGTCGTAGAATGAGAGAAAGAAAAGGAGATTTAAAAATTGTAAATAAAGCGCGATAAGTTTGGCAACGCGCGTAACCCGTCCCCGATTTGGCCCGGCGTTCGCCGAGGTCTAGGTTGCTCGCAGCGTAGAACCGGTGGCCGAGACGACGAGGAGGAAAGGGATGGCAGCGGCGGAGACAGGGGAAGAAAGGGAACCGCAGGAATCAGCGTCAGAAGGAACTCCCCCATCGGCGACGACATAAACTCGAACTCGCTTCTGATCGTATCACGGCAACATCGGGGCCCCGTGGTCCATACTTCGCGACAGTTCAGATAAGAAGCATTATTTACAGGGAGAACCGTCGTCTCTCGTGTCGGAGGGTGGCACTAAAAGAGACAGGCAACGCCCCGGGTTCCAGCGTCTATTCTCTACCGTAACCGCATTGTACGTATGTATGTACGTACATACGTACGTCGGCTGGTGGCCGAATGTCAGATGGTAGACGCAGAAACACCGAAGGGGACCATCTTCCCCGCGTCTCTAAAAGCGTAGTGTTCCGCGAAACGGCGGCCTAGCGAACGCGGCGGAATCAATGTAGCGGCGGGAATGATATACGACGCGTAGACGCGGAATAGCGTTTCGTTCTTTCTGTTAACCCTATCGTGCCGCGGGGCAAACGCGTTCGACGAGGTCGACGAGGGATGTAATAAAGTCGATAATAACGCCGAGCCACGGATATTTAGTGCTAGCTGTAAATCTCGGAGCAAATCGACGCTCGCACACGTTACTACCAGCGCGGTAGCGCCGGAGAGTCTTACGTCTCTTTTTCTCTCCTTCCGTATCGGTTACTTTGTTTCTTCGACTCGTCTTCGCATGTAAAACAGACGTGAAACATCACGCGTCTCTCGAGCAACAGGGATTGCTAAAACTTCTACGTCCTTCGAGCGTATTGTGGACCGAGTAGTACCTACTTGGATGATCTTTCTCGCAAGCGAAACCGAGGAATTCGTAGCAAACGGTGAAAACTTTCGAAAGGCTGAGAGATCGACGAGCGTTCGCGTACGAAATAAAAAATAGCCGAAACGGTTTGGAAAGCGCGCCGGGTTTCGCAGCGGGGCTAGATTCTTCAAATTTTCGTGAAAGGCTGACGTCGAGAGCCCGGCTGAAATGCCGGGATATTACCGGTCCCATTAGCGATGACATTCAGATATCCATTAAACGCGCCAGATAAGCATACATTATGCAAATAGGGTCCGCCTATACACCTTGATTCGTTAATACAATTTATAGCCACTGCGCCGCGTCGTTTCACCAAATGGACTTGCTTTTATTTTACGCGCGGCCCACGATTAAACGAGCGTACGCTCGCTCGGTGATCTTTCTTGCTGTGTGTGCCGGCTCGCAAGGATAACACAGGCTGACGGTGCAAAAACAGGATCGATATTGCGCGCCAGACGAGGATAAACACTAATCGGTGGTTGCGCGGATCGTCAGTCGCAAATAAATGAAACCTTTCCGACCGAGTTTTTTTCCCTTGTGCCGTGGGGAGGGGTGAAAGTATGTATTTCGCTCTCGCTGATACCATACACGAGGTCTCGTTTCAAAGGTCTCGTTCGAAGAGTTGCCGATTGTTTCGTTTGTCTGTGACCATACGTACATAATGTTTCGCAAACGCGAAAGAAGCACCATCGCTGCCCTTTCCGACCGATCACGCTTAACAATATAATTACGAACAACGAGAGTACAAGATACAAACGACGGAACTTAATGACGCTAAAGTGGCTGGAGGATGACTTCCAGCCTAACTTGTCGTCTGTTTTAATTCAGTCTGTCGCGAAAGAACGATTAGCCGAGTTGGGAATAAAATTGAATAATCACGCTGACGTGATGGTACTATGTGACAGCTGGAGCAGACGAGAGTCTTCGCGGAAATGTCACGAAGAATAAAAACGATTCTACGTAATTATCGAGAGACAGTTCTTTTTTTCCCTTTGGGTGGTTTTTGGACACGCTGCCCTGCCCTTCGAATGATTCGTTAACTTTGTCGATCACAGAGACACGTCGTATTCTTCCGCGTCGTCTCTGACTGTTTGCTCCGGACAGGCAACTCGCTGCGAAGACGTCGATGATGGATGGCAGCCGAAGCGAGGACGATTTGTCTCCGGCAGTCTGGGAAATGTGGGAATGCAAACAACAGAACGAGTCGTGAAAGTTTCCTTAAAGGCCAAACGTCGCTTTTAGGCGGCCGGGTCTGCTTCGAACACTTCATCGTGTTCAAACAGCGACGCGATTCGGAACGTTGATTCAGGCAACGCGCGTTCGTAGCCACGCACGTTGATTTTTAATCACGTGTCGCGACAAACCACGTGGCTTGAAAGTAGAACGAGACGATTTCTATAGTTTTGAAATTTACCCCGCTATTTAATTTCTCGACGGAAGGTTGAAAAACGGACGAGGCGATGTAAAGGTAGTGTTAGAACGAAAAACGGCGCCGTTTGTTTTTGACGCTGATTGATTAAGCAAACGAAAGCGCAGTCGCCCGACGCTCGACGCTGAATCAAAGATCAGAACGTTTCGCTTTCGTGCAATTTGCGGTTGCACCGTGTGTCCGTACGTTTGCGCCGGTGTCCCGTGTTTCGCGAGAGAAATTTCCGTGGACCGGTATTTCCGTACTCACGAGAAGGGCAACGGTAACGGAAATGCTAATGCGGGCGTGCCACCCCCCGGTTCCCGGAAATACCCGAGCAGAGGAACACTCTGACAGACGACAAAGACGCGAGAAACCCGGAGGATATTTCGGCGTTGGCTACGTCTTCATCCCCAGCCGCTTCTTGCGCCGGTCGTGCAAAGTGGATGCGGTGAATCACACGATGAAAGGCCGTCCGGTCATCGAATTTGGGCAACGACGACGACGACGACGACGACGACGACGACGACGTTGGTAATATGTATATTACCAAGAACGCGAAACTCGTAAGCGCTTTGACGACCGGGCGTGAATTATTACGTCCCGTTTTAATCTAGCTAAGTGGAAGCTTTCTCCCGAAGCTAAGCCCGCGCTGTACAACAATGTTTTGTTCTAAAATATTGTATATACATAAAACGCGTTTTCACAACTTGTTAATACAATTCGTTCAAACTGTGTCTACGTTACGTGCGGGTACGCAAGAAAAATATCACAAAACCGTGCGTTTGCTTCTCTAACAAGTTGCACAACTTTGCCGTACACCGCGGACCGGTTTACGTTGCTACGAAACTCGGCGGCTACGGAAAACAAAACGAGACAGGATTTAGACGGCGAAATTATAAAACGGCGAACCTCTTTGAAGCCGCGGGTGTTCGAAAGTGTGCAGTTATTTGAAATTTCACTCGGAATTCGCGACGACCGAGGGATACGAAACTAGACGCGATAAAATAAATATACCGGGTAATCGGTCCTGTTAATGTTCCGCCGCTGTCACGCGAACGTCAAATTTCGATACGACCGCACGCGTTACGCGATCGAGTTTAAAAAAAAAAAAAAAAAGCAGACAACGCATCCGGAAGATTTCAATCCAGTCCGGTGGAAATCGAACGCGCGCGGCGTGCCGTCCCTGTCGCTCCAACATTGAATTTCAATTTTGCCGCAGTCTCTACGAAATCGCGGACGAAGAGGGAGGGGAAAGGGGGGGGGGGGGAGTTGTGCGCGGGGAGAACCCGTTGTGTCCTGTAACCACCAGAAAATTTCCACGCGTGCCGGAACTCTCGGTTGCTCGCGGTAGCTTCGGTGATATTTCGTTACTGTCACCCGGCGCGGCGCGTCGTTCCCCGCGGCCGGGCCTCTGCTCGCGTAGCAGCGAGCAAAGGACCGGCGAATTATTATTAAACGCCGTCAAAACAGCGAATTTATTTCGGCGCGGGGATCTTATTGATGTAGCGGTGGACCGCACGGTCCGTGGGCCGCGCCGCGGGAGGCAAACGGGCCCCACCGGTACTACAAGAACCATAAATTTCTTTGGATCCAATATCATGCCTGTAACTCGTTAAGCTTTTAACCTCGTCCCGGCGTGCCTATCGCCGCGATATTATTTTGATGCCGGCCGCCAGATATCAATCAGGCCATTGTTGTTGCGGGTCCGAGTCCCCCCTCTCTCTTTCTCTCCCTCTCCCTCTCTCTCTCGCGCGCGCGCTGGCTAACCGTAGTCCGTACACGTTCGTGATCACGCTACGGTGAATGTGTGCGACCGCTCTCCGACAGGGATCGGCTTCGACAGGATCGTGGAACGTGTCCTTTCCCGTTCCTGAATAATCGAAAACGCTGAGTGCACGTCCGTGTTACGTCCTCGAGCGTCTCGAGCATCTCGAGCCATGCCGCTCGCTAACGCTTGGTCTCGCTGATACCAAACTACAAGCCAGAACGGCTACTTCCTCCGAGTCGTACGATTTTGTCAAATCTTGCTTTGATCAACCGCTTTACAACACTTTGCTCGTTCGTCGGAACGTAGCATCGCAGATAGTGACAAAAGAGTAGCGAGATAATTCCTCGTGTCCACGAATTAATCTACTGTTGCTAGAATTGGAATTTCAATGCTCCTTGAATTTAATAAAATCGACGGAGGAAATCAAACAAACTCCGTTTCAAGAAGAACATTTCGTCGTGATATCAGGTGCAAGGAGGGAGAGGAGGAGGCGTCCGGCCAAGATCGAATGCCTGGCTATGCCGCACCGGCGACACCGTCCGGTCATTACCGGCGAATTATTATTATTCCGTTGTCGGACGCGCTGGTCCCTCGGCGTGTCTCGGGAACGGCGCGGGCGGTACGAGCGAAAGAGGGATGAAGGAGCGAAAGAAAAAAAGAAAATCGAGGCGATGACCCGAGAGGTTCAGTGACAGAGGAAGCGAAGGGCGGAGGAAGGAGGAGAAACGAACCTGGAGAGCGAACCAGCGCAGCGTATGTACAATGTATGTCCGTTCCAGTCGAAGAAACGCGTGAGAGACAAGGAAAAGGTGGTGCTCCCTTTCGTTCGTTAACGACTTAATAAGCGAGAGAATGCGGCGTAATTTTTTTCTTTTTTCTTTTTTATTTTATAAAAACTAATCGTTTGGACGAAATTCAAGCTGGCCGCGTGGGAAATTTTTAATCGATAACCAACGGGAGCCATGGGGCGATGAATGAGCAAGTAGAAATTCGATTCGTTTGAGTTACGCTCGCGTTTCGACCGACCTGTAGAAAGTTGTTCATGAATTAAACATGCAGAGGGTGCATCGAGGAGCGTTTAGCCAGAAATACTGCATATTTATGCACATTCGCTCGGATTACCATAGACGAGTAAAATTCTTCGATCTTGGCGTCGGCTCGGAAGTGTACGCGTTCGAAAAGGGATCAAAAAGCTCGACTTTGGAACGGTCGAACGTCGTTGAGTATGGTTCGTCGAGAAACACCGACCGAAGATGGCTCTGCTCTGGCGAATTCGGCCTCTCTTGCATTTCGTCGCGAGACGTTGCGCACGTCGTGAGAGAGGATCGAGAGAAGACATCGAGCGTGTCTAGCAACGGTATCAACAGTGATTACGGTATCCACGGTATCTTGATTAGTTCCTCCTGGCGTCGTCGCCAAACTTTCGTCGTTAGCTAATTGGCGCCCGCGTGAAACCGCGTTGTTTGCACGAGCGGAGGGTGGTGTACATATGCCGCGCGGCTGACATCCAGGCGGCGTGACTTTGTTTTAACACGGGGCCAGCCATGTACCTGCAATCTCGCGAACGCGCTCTCTCTTTCTCTCTCTCTCTCTCTCTCTCTCTCTCTCTCTGTCTCTGTCTCTGATAAACGTGCCGAAGTAAAACTGCAATTTGCCCCCTTGACAAGGTACCTCTAAGCGTTTCCACTTTCCGAGTCGAGCCTGCTAATTGCGACCGACTGCGCTTCGTTCCTTCGCCCCCTTCGTCCCGACGAAGAAACTCCACCTTCGCCTCTCGCGCCGTTCGCGGTTTTCACAAACTTTCCGACGAAGCGTCGTCGAGTGCGATTCGATAGAATAGATGGAACACCTCGTCGATCTCGGACGATTTATACGACGACACTTTCTAATAATCTAAATAAAGGTCGATAACGTATCTCTAGTAACGGCAACACGACGAGTAATCTCGTTTCGATAGAGTTTCCCCGCGAGTTAATTAACGAGGAGGCGTTCGCCCGGAATGCGTGCGATTATTCTTCAAATTAACGTCACGTGCAGCTCGCGTTTCCCAGACGTTATTACATTTCGCGGTAACGACGCCGAGATAAACGTCACGGGCGGCGTGACTACGACTGTTTAGCAACAAAGACAACTGTCATCCACGTGACGGCCGCGTTTCTTTAAGGAAAGAGAGGGTGGTCCGCCGCCGTGAATGCCAGGCATTATTTCGAAGATCCGTTTCCCTCGGCAAAACACGCGGGTTCATCCTGCTGCCGCCGCCTCGTTAAACATTCATTGAACCTGAGCCGATGCACGGATGCACGCGTGCACGCACGCCTCTTACAACCGAGGCTTGTAATCATGTATCGATTGCGCGTCGTCGTTTCGTTATCGCCACTACGATACTGCCAGTTCGTCGTTGGAAACTTTCAGCGAACCCGGCGCGTCCCGGCTTTGTCCACAAAGGTGTGTTCTACGCACAGAGACACGAGAAGGAGGAAAGTTAATAATGCAGAAACGGTCGAAGAAAGGGAAAATGACAGACGGCGGCGAGATACACGCGAGAACGAGCTATAGCGCCGCGGGAAAAGTACTTCATGCACGATTGGTATTAATTAAAGAACGCACGGAAACGTGTTCTTGGAACATCGACGCCTCGTTCTTTGAGAAAACGTCCGATAGTGAGTCGACGAGTCGTCGAATGGAAACGAATGCAACAACGTATGCATAGCTCGGTCGATGAATAATTAAAAATACCGGGCGACAGTTCGAAGACGTGGCGCTCGAGCACAAAGTCAGGAGCCTTTGCTGCTCTTGGAGCCTTCGAGTATATCTCCCCCTCCACTTTAATCCGGCTTTGCGTCACGCGTTACGCTGCCGTTCGAGAAAATAAATATCCATGCCGTGGAGACTACCCGGTGGACCCGCTACCGTCGATAATATTCATGACCTGTCACAGTGTCTATCGGCTGTTTCGAAATGCAATTTGGATGTCTTAGATCCGCGTCGCCGATCGAAAGAGATGGATGATGTATGTAGAGGGTAGCCGAGCGCATTAACGTTAAGATACATGAGATAGCCGTCCGTTGTGTTTTTCGACACAGCCGTGCATTAAGTAAGGCTTTGTATCTATTCGGCGTTATACGTATGTATGTACATCGTGTGTTTCGCAAACGAAACATCTGAGTGAAAAGCACTTTGCAAACATGCAACTTATCTGTCGAAATGAAGTGGTGTTCCTCTAAAATTTTCCTTTTTCAAGGCTATCGACGATCGGAGTCGATCGTTAAAAATTGGCCGCGATGCAATTTCTCAAATTAGAACGATAACTTTCGACGCACTCGTTTCAGCCAGCCTATCGTAAAAAAAGAAAAAAAGAAAAAAAAAACAGAAAAGAAAACGAACAAACGGTTTCTATCGGCAGTATTGTGCATTGTGGCCGACGACCGTAGCCAATCGAAAAATTGCATCGACTTTTAATACGACAGCGTAATAGACGTAGTGTATCACAGACATCCACAGGGTAATGCGTCCCAATAGTGAGATTTTTTTCTGTATCGTACCTGTAGCGGATGACGGATAAATTGATTTGTGATTGGATCACGGTATCGCTGGCTTAAAGGCAGGTTTTATCGACGATTGCCGAGCGTCCGCGTTCGCCTCGGCGTGCCGAGCTTCTTTTCGTCCGAACGTGAGCAAGACCGCCCTGGCGTCAAGACGTCATTCGTCATGCAGAACACGCGAAAACGTTCGGAACGTCTCTTCTTCGCGGTACAAGTTTGCGCTGCTAATAACCTGCACGTACGTCCCGTGGCTTGTAATTGAACGTGCATTATTGAAAACAACTCTATAGACATTAGCTACGCTGTTTCGAACGTTTCCGCACACGTACGATATCTATACTTTTCTACATATTCGTCAAAGGTTTTGTCAAAGGTAACGCTACTTGTAGACTGTAGTATTAACAGTTCGATCGCTGGGACATTCAAATTTAGAACGTTAAAGGGAAATATCACTCACCGAGCCGCACTCTCGTTGTCAAAATTTCTCCGTGGTCGGTTCATTATCGAAGATTGTTCGCACGTTGCTGCCGGTTCCCTGGTTTCTCGAAGATGCAGTCTCGGCGGCGCCGTCCATTGGATCCAGGGACGTCTTAATCACAGCGCATCGTGAGAGGCCTCGGGCCACGCTCCAGTCGATACTCTGTAAATCCAGCAGCGAGTCAACTTCTTTTACACGATCGGAAAAAGGAGTTCGCCGTACGTGTCGTGTATATCCAGCGACACATTCCCTCTCTGTCTCTCTGTCTTCCTCTCTGTTTGTTGCTCCCCGATTCCACCACCTGTGCCCCCCCCCCGACTTCCCTTCCCCCCCATCCCCCTCTCTGCGTCATGTTCCACCGCCGTCCTTTTCCCGGTTTCGCGTGCACACGGGGGCAGATTAACGTCGATGGGGCGCCACGCGTGCCGTTTTTCTGTCAGGCTGTTCTCGTATCGTTCTCCGCGACCGGCTCTATTTGTCCTTATTTATCGGTCTGTCCACGTGACTTTTTCTACCGATTCCCAATGCATTATCTTGATCGATTACTCGTTACGACGCTGATTTATATTCCCGTGCGTTTTCTGCCTCGGCACGGCGGATCACCGAGCGCGCTACGCCGCGTCGCCACGTCGCATCACGATCCGACGAACCCCATACCGCCCGCCGATACCGATTTCTGCATCGTTCACCAACAGGAGAGTTCTCCATCACGATACGGTCCGATACGATTCCTAGCCTCGACACAGAATGGCAGAAATGTACGATGCAGCCGAGTACGTGCTATTAATACGGCGGAATAACCGACGCCTTGCATTCCCTCGTGTTTTACGTAGTTGGGATTTCACCTAGATATTTCGATCTTCGCCCCTTCCCCGCCGCCCTCGTTATTTTCAATTTCGAAGTCAACTACTTCGCGAGTTGGAATCGCCACGCGAAAGAGGAAAAGAATTATCGGACGTTTGACGGATACTGCGACGAAACGTAGGAGATTCGAAACGTTTGTTCTTTCGTACGAAAGGCAAGAAGATTATTTCTGTAACGTTGCACGAAAGCTTCTTCGATGCTTTTGATAACGATTTTTTTTAGATTTCTCTTGGGAATAGCGTAAACGTGCGTTTAATACCTCGATACGAAAATGCGAATCGCCGTTTCACGCCGGTGGAATATTGTGTTTTAAATAAAAGGAAATGCCAAAATTGACGTGTAATTTTTTTTTTTATCAAAATTGGTGGCTGACTATGTTTCCGTAAAACCCAAAAGTGGAAGAGAAGAAAAACATGAAAGAAAAAAGCAGAGAAGAAAGCACCTTATCACTAGGGCGCGATACATTATTAGACACAATTTCGGTCCACCAAACCCGAAATTGCGCATTTTCCTTTTCTCTTTCCCCAAAAACGCCGATCACAGAATTCAACCTACGAACGTGCGAGGTCGCATTTGCCTGAAACTCCCTGAGAAATTCCCTGTATCACGACGCTATCTGGATATTCGTACGACTGGCTGGCGCAAAATATTTCGGTCCTCTGCAAACGGAGGATTGTCTCTCGCGAATAGAATCGGCGAGGCACACCGAGGAGCTGCCGGTTGAATTGTTATTAACAACGTATTGCAACTCGAGGCGGCAGTTAATGGAGATACGGAAACTAGTTGCGAAGATAGATAGGAGCCGGTTGTATTAAGTTCACTTCCGACTCGGTTGTGTATTTGTCGTTTGTAGTAAGTAATCCGCTGTTCCGATTGATAGCAAGCCCACGATGCCGCTGAAGCTGTTGTACGGAAGTCGTTCGGACGAAACTTAACCGAGTTATTCCGAGGACGTCTAATGCCACGTAGCACGTTCAAATTGCTATCCGGCGAGGTAATTTGATTTCAACGCGAGCACCACCGGATAAAATTCTATTTCTACCGAAATTCCTTCCTCGCTGCCTCGCGTTCTCCTTCGAATCTTCGTACCTCGCGATCAAAATGAAATTCCAGATATTTCAAAGACATTTTCACCGGGAAAAGGTGAATCGGAAACCTGGGCCCGGCCCAAGGCGGTAGTAATACCGCGTAAACGCGCTCGAAAACGAAGCAAGATATCCCGGTAATCTTCAGTTAGCTTTCCGAGTCTCGTTACTTCAATTTTCGCTCCGAGCCACCTTTTCTAATGCATAGCGTTCCTCGACGGCCACTTGCTGGCTTTCTGATTAGAGCATTGTGAATTCAAAGGAAACGAAGCGCTCGTGAACCATCGCGGGCGAGCGTTCATCTTCCGAGCGTGACGTCAGCTCTCCCCGCGTGGAATTCTTCAGCTTATCGGGATCGGAGGTCGGTCGAGTCAGAGATAAACTCCAGCAAAATGGCTCGAATGGATCTTAATTAGACCGAGAGCACTCTTATATCGAGGAAGAATCGGTAGAAGTGAACAGAGTGCGTGGAGAATAGCCGAGGCAGTTATGAGATAACCGTCTCTCACGGGAGAGAACACTCGGCGACACTCGGCCTTCTTTACGCGTCCTGACGCGTGTCGCGTCAGGCGATAACGCGTATATAAATTCATCCGACTCCGTTCTAATTAGCAGTCGCGGACGTTGTGTAATTGGTAGTAGTCCCACCGAAATTGAATCGATTAACTGAGCGATCCGTGAAGAGGAGATACACGCACGTCGAGCAGACGGTCGTGTACGAGCGACGTATCGCGTACAGGCTGACGGACTGCAGTCGCGTAGACTGAATTTCAAGGAGGCATTAAATCCATCGAGGCGAACAATACGCGCGTCAACGACGATAACGTCAGCGACGACGCGACGCGATTGGGGGTGGGGCGAGGGGAAAGAAAATAATTAATTAAACCTACCAGACTATAGGGAGGGAGCGGACGGATAGCTTCCAATCAATACTATCGCTTTCGAGAAATCGAGAACATCGATTCCCATGAAGCACCACGAGGAGCCGAGGCTCCGACGCGAAGAAGCAGAGGTAGATCCGATCTAGCCAGATCACATCCGCCTGCTCGATCCCATCTTACTGTTCCGGACGTTTCGAGCCACGGTGCAACGAACTCGATTCACGGCAATCGCCAGGCATCCGCAACCGGCGTTTCGAGCCACCGTCTGCTCTACGCGGTGTATGCGTGTGTCTCCGATCCTCTCTTGCCAGAAGAGAAAAAGTACACCGGCACACCGGTCGGTAAATCAATCGTCGACGCGCCGCGAGGAGCCGAGGAGAGAGACTCTCGATGCGGACCCGCGTGGAAATCGTACGGTGGGCCGGGCTTAATGGCGGTTTGGTTCGCGTGTTAAACACCAGTTATCTTGCCGATCGGTAAGTTTTACGTTTGCCCTTAGCCTAACTGGTCGCGTGCGCGCCGTGGGTTCAGATCTTCATTGGTGGACCCCCGGTCCTTTTCGAACGGGCGGAGCCATGAACACGTTATCTTGTAAGACACCTCGCGAACTCTCGGCAAGGCCAGACGCTTATACGGTTATATTTTGATTTCACGTTGAACGTGTCGTGGAACGCGCGTGAGGGGTAACTTCAATTACCCCACGCTGGCCCGCTTCCTCCACGATTTCGTTTCGAAACACGATCAGAAGCCCTTCAACCGTCCCTCCGTTTCGTACAATTTGCCGCTATATTGCCCCAGACAAGCTGCAGCGTTCATTATTGATACGTTCGTGAGGGATGCAAATGGAGCCGAAGACCGGTAACCGGTTGTTTGATGCACTTTAGGTGTAGCCTGGCTTTTGGGCTAACCTCGAATACGTTCAATCGAGAACCGTTTCTCCGGAGAGGATTCCGGTAACGCCGCCACGTTGTTCTGCATTTCTACACTATCATTTCCAACTGTCTCAATCTTCCTCCCTTTCTCCCGACGTTGAAACATGATTTAACGTCGAGTGCGAAGAATTCCGGCTGTCTTTACACGAGAAGTACGTATTCACGGTACGTATCTACGTCGTATCTCTGGCGAACAAATTTTTTCCCGCATCACTCTACGCGATATAACGATATTTTTCACCGATCGTTTCACCGCCGATACGGACGACGACACGATCTCGGCGACTAGACCGATTCTTTCTCTTTCTTCTCGTACGGCGTAGTGCACACGTCGCCCAAGGCTTTTCCATGAAGCCTTTGTTCGCTCCATAATGAATTCAGTAAGTTTTGTCGAGGGTGGTAGTTTCCTGCTGGCACCCTTAAAATTGAGATCGTTGCACCGTCGGGATGGGAAGGGTCAGAGAAGAAGGGACACGGGGAACCAGGCAGCGAAGGAAAGAGGGGAGGGGGCGGGCAATTTATGAACTGACGCTTCCTTTATGAGGGGGCGGTTTCGGGGCCGCGACTGAATTTTAACACGTGACTCACGGCGCAATTGCGGCGCGCAGAAAGAACTGCTCGACCTGTATATTACTGAAACGCTGTATCTCTTATCCGTCTTATCTAATCTCATTTCGAGAATCGGCCGGGTTCTTTGATTAAAATCGTCTGCAACCGGTCGATCCGCCCGTACATACGCGAAATAAGGAGGTTGTTACCTCTGTACGCAGGACGGTGTTATTACCCAAAACGGTTTGAAATTGTTTGAAATCGCGTTCGTCTCGTCGATACGCATCTAGCAGGAATTTCCGTTGCGAGATCATTTAGCGAGAGCAAAGCTATAAAGCACCGGCGTGCTTTGAGAGCGCAGTAGTGACGATCTTTGGTCGTCAGACGGAACGCGAAGTCTCTGGTAGATACGTCAAGTCCGGCAGCGTTGGGCTGTGACTACTTCGTACAAAGTCTCACGATCCAACAGTCGCACGCATCAAGTCCCACGACTCTCCGAGTCAATGGGGGATTCTTTCGCGAAAATCAGCGTGAGACGATCCGCCATATCCACCGTCGTAATTTGCCTCGGTTAGGAACGGATGAATCGTCTTTCTTTTTTGCTAATAGCTATTGTTGCGCGCAATTTCGTAGCCCTATGGCGGATTGAAACTAACGTGCAAAGAAAAAAATTTTTTAACGCGTTAAGCGCGGCGTCAATCCCCGGGGATTGACAGTGAACTTTTCGCTTCGGTCGGCGTCTGTCTGTGGAACCAGCTGAATCAAGGTTAAAATAAAAATAATTTCTTCTTGTAGTGTCAATGGAGTTTAAAACATTCTAAACAAAAATAAGGCTTGGCTTTACACATGTTACAAAAAGTAATATTTCGTGTCTTTGTAAAACTGATTGTTTTTTGAAAACAATCTTCTAATATGTACCTTTAATCTCATTTCTGGTCTATAATTTGTATACTTTTGTCATTCCTGAATAAAAAGTGAAACAATGTCGTTACAGCGATATCTAGTCTGTTTACACCCTATAATCCAACATTCGTGTGATCGAGTGATCGCCGCCTGAACGGATAGCCCAGCAAACTCAGCTCCGCGCTTAACGTGTTAAATAAAAAAAAAAGTGACGAACGAATTGGCTAAAACGAGAATTCGTCTTGATGATCTACACGCGCTGCGCGTATGCGTACTCTCGATATGTACGTACAGCCGTATCCGGCTGGCGTCAGTTGCCGCAGTATGGAAAATCGTATCCATTACGAAGATACGCGTTGGCCGGTGAGAGGGAGAACGATACAGCCACGTTTTCTCACGTTAATAACGGCCGAAAGTGGTGCGTTAGTGGATCGTGTCGGGTCCGTTCCTTGTAGCAATCATAACTGTATCCTCGCCGCGGAATATGCGTGCTGCTTATGGGCCGATGGTACTTCATCAATAATAATCGGTGAACCTCGTGGAACCTGGCACGCAGTCGGTGGAACGTCGAGCTAAGTACCGCGGTCCGTGTACGCGGAATCTGTGTACCGTGTCGGTGCTGTACGCGAGCACCGTGCTATACGATGGGGCTATGCGTTGCCGGAGATGTGGAAATTGAAAATGAATCCGCGCGGCACTGGCTTCGTGGTCTTGCCGCAGTCCCATTACCGGTCGTTATTACTGTGACCTTTATCACGCGTAAACACGGGGTGAAACGATGAAACTCGCCGAGGGACGTGAAATCCTCTTTTCTATACGCTGGGTACTCTTTCTCTTCTTCTCTTCCTCTTGGCATGGGGAAATGTTAATTTCGCGACGGAGAGAAAAAGAGCGAGTCGCAAGAGCAGTTGATCTCGGATAATGAAACGATAAATTTCGCGGACACCGGAGACGTCGGGGGAAACACGAACGTTGGCACGATCGGTAGCCACGATCGAAAATGCACGTCGGTTGCGTAAGAAATACAGGATCGAGTATCTTAGATAAGCGCTTGGGATATACGGCTTCGACGCTGGTGTAAATTGCTTCGAACCAGCGAAGCGCTAGAGTCAGACGACGTCCGAGTTCAAGACTCTCGCGGAGTCGGAGGGTCTTGGAGGAGGAGGAGAGGAAAGCGAGTCCCGATTTAACGTGGCATTGACGCGCACGAAACGAAAGGATATCCATCTAGGAGACAAGTATTCGATTATAATAATAACGTCGATTCACAAAAGAAACGACTTGAAAGTTCGGAGCAGGTGAACGCGGGGCGATAGTTCACCGCACGGGCCAAAGGGAAGAAGCGGTGAGGAATGCTGCGGCGAATCGGCGAGAGGGGAATCAACGAGAGACAGAGAAAGGAGAGAAAACGAGAGAGGGGCTTGCACGAGGCTCGAGAGGAACGAAGAGAGAAAGGAAATAAGCGAGTGAATAAACGCGGGTCGAAGGAGCAAAGAGAAGTAAAGGGACTCTCTCTTTCTTTCGATAAGCGTTCGACGGTGAGGTGAAACAAGGAGAGTTACGTGGGAGAAGACGAAAGAGAGGCGAAGGAGAGAGCGTATTCGTTTTGTTGGTTACGTCGATGCCTCTGGGATTATATACGACGTTCAACGACAATACGTTTCTGAGATCACTATCGGGCCACTATTGTCGGCCATTAAAAATACCTCCTCAACATTTATTCGGCAAATAAATCTCGATCCGATGGAATGCGACCCTCCTGTCCTCCCCTGATTCATCGGTCGATCCTCGTTGTCATCGGTGATACCCGGGCTTGTTCTTTTCTGGGAACAAATGAACGGGTCGGTGTTAACGCACGGAGGATCGTCTTCATTAAACGACCGTCCACAGCCAGCGTGGACTTCTACACGCGCGTGGATCTCCGTGTCGGACAAGAATGGAGCCACGTCTATCCACTTGTATTAATCGTTTAATTAGCCTTTTAATTTGCTTGCTTCAAGTCGACGGATAATAATCGGTACGAGATTTCACCGGCAGAAGGAACCTCTCTTTATTTTCTTCTTTCTTTCTTCACTTTTTCTTTCGCTAGGTCGAGGACTCGTTCGTCTTGTTCGTTTTACGAGAGATAAAGAGAGAGAGAGAGAGAGAGAGAGAGAGAGAGAGAGAGAGAGCGAGAAGGAAAAGAAAAAGAAAAAGAAAAAAAGAGGAGCACAAGTTGCTGAGCGAGGTTTTTTTATTCGATCGTTAGTTTGTCTGTGGTAGACATTCGCGGTGTACCTTTGCCGTTGGAAAATTTGTTCCAAAATGTTTCGTCGAAGAAGCTTAAAAACAAGCTGAAGCAAGGTTTATGAATGTTTTGTTCGGGCAACTTCATTATACCGCGACGGCGGTGGAGAGCGGAGAACGGGAGCGGTCTAGAGTCGCTGTAAAGAGCAAACCACCGGCATTTCATCTGGGGAGATTTCCTTTCCTTTCCTTTCCTTTCCGCGAAAACCGTTTCTCGTTTAAAACCGTCGCCGTTTAAAGGAAAGCCAAAGTGAAAGAAAGGTACGAAAAGATACAATCGCTTCCGATCGAACCGACAATCCGAAGGAATATATTCGCCGCGCGTTCATCGCGTTCTAAAGCAGATTCGCGTTGTTAAGATTAATCCACTTCTTGGCCCTTAACTTTATTCCAGGCTTATTTGCCTGGCTGCAGACCGGGCAGCTCGGCGTTTATTTCGCACGGGGAAAATACGCTCGCAGCGCGTCGATATAATCTGCGTTACTCTCTAACCGTGAGGCTGCCTCGTGAAGCTGCAGCGTGAGTTCTCGGTGAGCCTTAACGACGTCCTCAGACAGCGAAGAAAGACTTTAAGCGCGGAATTTACTCGTCCAATCTCGTTGCTCTCGGATCGGTATCGCGCGGGTATCTACGCGTCTCGTCGCTTTGCAGGCATCGGCGCAATAACGGTAACGACGGCTCGATAACAAGAGGGACAACGATAAAGCGGAGGCTCGGGCTATAAATACGCCTCACACCGTGCCACCTAGGTTGTCATCGAGCTTCTTCGTTGTCCCCGACCTCTCTTCTGCCCTCTATCCACCCGTCCGGGTTACGTTCGTCGTTCGTCGTTCCATCGTGCACAGTCTTCGTTGTTATCGTCGTTCTCGCTTACGAAACGAGGGTGGGAAACGCAACTGCAACTGGAGAAGCATCGCCGTCAGTTACACGCATCGAGGTGT
The DNA here is from genome assembly GCF_011392965.1 of Frieseomelitta varia. Taxonomy (NCBI): domain Eukaryota; kingdom Metazoa; phylum Arthropoda; class Insecta; order Hymenoptera; family Apidae; genus Frieseomelitta; species Frieseomelitta varia. The sequence goes on from NW_025110353.1 coordinate 253,277, forward strand.
GAAGGAAGGCGGCGAAACAACAACGCGCCACTTCGGCGTAAACTGTAATACGCGCGAAATGACTTGCTTCCTCGGGCATGCCGGGAGGCTGCGCACTCGTCCAAGCGTAAACGATAATTAGCTTAATTAATCCGTCGGTCTGGCGAGGCGGCTGATAATTTGATACAATGTTAAAGTGACATTAGCCGATAAGCCGCCCTTTATCCACCCTACGCACCTTTCGCTCCCTCTTTCCTGCTGTGCCCTCGTCCCTGTCCCGCCGCTCTTCCAAAGGAACGCGTCGCTCAGCTCCAGCTCTCTCCTAATTCCACAGCTCCTGGAAGTCGTCCAATTAAACGTAGCTTCCACGCTCTACAACCTCCTTTCTCTATCCTTCCATCTCTCTATCCACCACCTATGCCCCTCGTATCCTCTTCACTTACCAAAAAGGCTCTTACAACCACCTCCCTCCCTCCCTCCCTCCCTCGCTCCCTTATCTATCCTCTCTTTCTCTGTCTCCAACTTCTCTCACCCCGTAGTTCCCATCCACGAACGGTGCCAAACTGGATATTTCCAACTTTCCAGCGAGATACGAACGGTACACGTTAATGCGTTCGCCTAAGTCCGCCTAGTTTGGAAATCTAAACAGATTGTCGCGAATTATGCGCGCGTTAAGGCGGCCAAGACCAAAGGTAAAGGTAAAGGTAAAGCGGATCTTCTTGTGTGTCCGAATAGGAATAAAATTGCAAGGAAAAATATCCTCGAAACGGAGTACGAGTGTCATCCAAAATGGAGACGAAAAGGTAGAAGAGAGACGAAACGTTGCAAATGTCAAGGAAACGAGTCCGCGACGTGAGCGCGAATTCTTTTTTCCCGGCAACTTCCGCCTGTTCAGAATTTTCTCATTTTGTATTCCGCAGCGCCGTGAGAGAACATCCCCCGCGTTCAGGCGTGACTGGCGCTTACGCCGGTGTAAACTCCAACTTGTTTCCCGGTAAGGCGGCAGCGGCGAAGAGGAGGCAGGAAGAGAAAAAGGATCTATGGATCTCTCTGTGAAACCCAAAGCAGCATCGCGCGGATTACGTGCAGACTGGAAAACGAAAGAGCCGAGGATAACCGCGAGATTAATCGATCCCATCGTTTTAATCGTCGGACGAGGCGTATGGATTATATCAGCGTTAGTAACTCCGATGAAAGACTCGCTGCGTTTCGAACGCAGCGGGAGAATTATTAAACGAGCGATGTTAATTAATTATTTTTCTGCCTGGTGACCTGACAACACGGAAGCGATCCCGAACAAAGTCCGAGATGTTAACGAACGTCTTTTCGTTTCACCACGCGTCTTACTAATCGAGCTTCCCGCGATGAGATTTTCATCGACGACTCCACCCAATGGAATATTTCGTTAACGGTGTTTCCATCACGCGGAAACGATATCGATTCTAGAGCGCGCTAATTCGAATAAACGAGGCGACACGTTGCAAAGTATCGTCAATCTACTTAATGCGCTAAACAGTGAAGTACACGCAAGCCGATTATCCAGTTATCCGTGCGATATGTTGGAATTACGAAAGCTGTGTAATCTGTTTTCAGCGATCGCTAGCGATCGTAATAATCTATTCCTTTGAAGAACAATCGCGAGCGCTCAAAGCCGGCGCGCGTTCACGCTTTCCTCTGCAATCGACGCTGTAGATAAAACGAATTACCCGTTGTTGAAACTCGCTGTGATGAATGAGACGATAATTTTTTCATCGCGAGGATAGAGCGCGGAAAAATGAACTCGGCTTCTCCCGAACCGTGTGTCAATGTCGTCCCATAGAATACCCATGTATCAACGACTTTCCATCACAGGATATTACGAGGTAAGTCTTCTGAGCGCGAGTCTCATTAGGAGCCACCCTCGTTCTTTCATAAACGGGTGGTGGGCGGTCGTTGAAAGTTTAGCGATATATTTGCCAGCGGAGGAGCAAACTGACTGCGGCTCAACAATCAATTACAGCCACGAATCTTAATCCCTGCCGTTATACGCTCGTTCTCGTTTCACCCCCGTAGGCCGCCTTGATGCTCCTACGTAGGAAATAAACGAAAGGAGAGGGTAGGTCAGATCTGCGCCGGTGTGATTATCCAAGGGTAAAACTGATCACGTACGGCCGGGTGGCGCGCACAATGGCCAACTTTATCCAACTTAAGGGCTATTAGAAGCAACCCCTTTCGCTCCGTCTGCGTCCCTTCAAGCTTTCGGCCCGCTCGTCCGTTTGTCCCTGTCGGCTGCCGGAGATAACCACCGCCGAGGTTCCTGCTCTCGTCTTCCAATAAAGTTACGCGATTCAGTGAGGTACGTGAGCCAGTTCTACACGTCGACGCAGATTGTATTACGATGCCGATTATTATACCGGGCACGATGTTGCCGCGGCGCTCCTGTTATGTACGAACTACGCAGAGGCGTAACAGAAATTACAATTACTGCTGGGAACACACCGAGTCTCCCGTGAAAAGGTCTGCGCGACGCTCTTACTCGCGATTCCGTGATGATTATTATTATGGTAAACGGCGTTTCGTTATCATCGTCGTTGATGTTACCTCGCTGGTACTATCTTACACGATTAGCCAATTATGGGTTCGCGCGATTGATATTTATATATCGTTGATCATTTCCCGTCCCGTTAATCCCTATCTCCTGCATTTCTCAGCCGCAATTTATAAGGAGTAAATACGCGTAACGAAACGATTTCACGTTTCCAATTGTCCAACACGAATTTCTTACGTTTTTCCAGCACTTGGCTTGCTTCAGTTGTCAAGTAGAATTCCTCCATTCGACGAACATCGAGATAGTTCGATAGAAGGCGTGAGGAAACACACTGTGAAAACTTGGCGAGGCACCGGTGAGACGAGGTGAGAGAAGGTTGTCGAGTTAAATCGGCCAGCGCGCGTTAATGATTTCGGCGAGTTTGTACACACCGAGCGCGTACATTGTTAAGCTACCCTCAGAAAAGAGCGTTAAACCTTACAGGCGACGATGACCCTGCTGCCAGTCATCGTCGATAATGACCGTTTCTCCTGCCGTGTTCCCCGCAACGGCCTCTTCTTCCGCAACGTTCTCGCCGGTTTTCTCTTTCGCGCGGCGCACGCACGCCAGACCAGAGATTCGGCCCGCTTCCTAATAACCGTCGTCATTAGCGCTCGAACCAACAGCGACCGTAAGGGGATAAACATTTCTTTTTTCCTTTTTTCTCGCTCGGGCACGGGAGGCCAGGAAAGATTTCACAATACCGTTCGTAATTTTCGTGAGAGGGACGGGAAACTCGGACGTGCCCGTGTGTGGGCACGGGATTAACGACGAGTTTCAACGACTACGTCCGATACGTTGAACCGATGCGTTTGCTTCAAACGCATTCGTCGCAACGGTGACGAAGGTTTCATCTTTTTTCTTGTTACTATCGACCCTCGTTTCCACCCTATCCCTCTGTTTTCATCCGCGTAATTTCACATTACATCCCGAGAAATTTATATTCATTACTCCGGAGCTTGCTCTTTCATCGGCCGATGCTGGACGTTTTGCAAACATAAATACGTTGTGTATTTTTAATATTAACATTCGCATCGGAGCAATAACGGATGAGCGTCGAATTCGAAAGAGGAGGGGGGGAGGGAGGGTAAATGAGAAATGCGATTGCACGAGAAATTCCCTTTGTTAGCCGTCGTGCCAGCTCGTTCGATAAATTACCTTTTTCCCCCCGACTATTTTATCGTCGATATTATTAGATTTTTATTCGCCCAACGAAACAGCCTTAATACCTGCACGAGATGAGTCGTTTAACTCGACAACCTTAAATTATTGGCGATGCAACACGTAGCCCCCCTCGGTTTTTCATACCGGCGAACAGATTGCCGGTAATTCAACGTCGTCGGGCGACGTTGAATCACTCTTCGCGTATTACTCCATTGATCATTCCGCGCGTTTATTTAGTCGAGCCGAACGTTTCGAAACAACGCTGCTCGTTTGGCTCGAAAAAGTTGGCCGTCGATATCGCGGTCCAATTTTCGAGCGACAAAGCGGCCCCGGTAATTACCACGATGATAACGGAATGATTTAAGCGTCCTCGACGCAACGGTACTATTCCGCGGGAAATTACAAAGGAAAATAGGAATCGATCCGTCGTTCGGGCGCGCGCGAAACGATTCGCTCGTTGCGTCGTGAAAAGCGAGACTATCGAAATCGGACAGCTTTTATATCGGTTGACGTTTGCGTGCAAACGATCTCGACGCGAAATTGCCAGTGGATCTAATTTTTCTACGAAAAATCGCGGCGCGAACAACGCGTCCGACCGACGCGATAGGACGCAAGTCCCCGATAGCCGACGCCGTGCTCTCTCTCTCTCTCTCTCTCTCTCTCTCTCTCTCTCTCTCTCTCTCTCTCTCTCTTGTAGGTCCGATTTTGTTCGCCCGTTAACCGTTGATAAAAGAAAACTCGTTGAACGCTCGCGAACGTCCGTGAACCTTCTCGCGAGAATATTCCTTCCCGAAGCGGTACGTCGAAAGAGTTTTTGCACGCGGCACGCGCTCTCGAGCGTGCGCTTCCAGCGCCGTTCATCATCACCGGCCCGGTGATTTAGATTATAAATTTCGTACGCGTCCGAGGGAAAAATGAGGGACTCGCTTCAATCGGAGATAGAACATGGAAATCGAACGAACGACTGTTCGTGCCTCGTGCACTCGCTCTTTTGACGAATCAATAATCCATTATCCGCGTGATTTATTCAGCTGGCTGAGCCGATAATTAATTTGCCGAGCTAAACGCGGTTTTGACAGCGCGTGACTGTTTAATAAACTCGGCAAAGCCGAGAGGCGATACCGCGAATGCATCGCGACACCGTAACCATGGCCAGTCGCTCGTGTAAGATGTAAATGAAATAACGTAACCGATCGGTCGTTAACGAAGAGAAATGCCTGATTCGCGGCGCGTACGTTCGAACGCAGTGACGCGTGTACGTTTCACACACTTGGCGCTCTCATACACACACTCACACACTCCACATTGCGCGAGGTTTATCGAAGCCGGCTACGAACGCACGCTCGCCGACCTTTTGCATTACGAGCGTTGTATTAAGGTCGCGTATGATTCACATGGAACGAGACTAGTAACGAACTACGGGTTCGGACTAGCGGTCAACGGGGAATTACAGGCTACATAACGCCACTAGTCGGCTAGTGTTCCACCGTTCCCTGTTGCATGTTCCTTGTTCCCGTTTCTCCGACGTTTGCCCGTGATGTAAGCTAACCTATGACTCACGCAGCGAAGATGGAACCGCCGCGCCGCGCCGAGTCGAGTCGTTCCAACGGAGCACGTACGAAAGATTAGATAATTCTCGGTATATTAATGCCGTGCGTGACACCGCTCCAAATCGCGGCTCAATGAAAAGTGCCCGCCGCGATCGTGCGCGCAGGTACAAGGGATTCGCGTACGAACACGCGTTGCGAACGTTCGTTTATTACGCTTGCGCCCACTCATTCGGATTAATAACGTCGGGATGACACGAGGCTCAGCGGGTAGCGCTCGGCGATCCCGAAGAAGCTAGTCTGGCATTCGCCACTCAAAAATCAGAGAATTTCACTCGTGAATAATTTTCAACCAACTTTGTCATCTGCGTGTTGAACGTTGGATGAATTTGAGGCGTATTCGCAAGATCCTAGGCGTACAATTTACAAAGCGTAGCGACTGTCCGGTGATCGGTGTTCGCGGAATATTGCGGCGTCTAAGTTTCGTCTTTTCGCGAATTCGCGACCAGTCTCGAACGGCGAGGATGCTGGCGACCGAGCAATAAATCGCCGGTAACGCAATGACCGCGTATTGAGTCGTCGACCGTACGGTGTAATGGCGCAATGAATCATGCAAAAACTTATCGCGCCCCGTCTAGGAGATGAGCGAACGCGTGTTTTCATTAGTCACCGTTGTTTGCCGCGCGCCCGTTGTAAACGCGCGACGATGCAGCCTCGACGTCGACGCGCCTTTCCGCGCGATCTTCGCCAGGTATTACCGAGCGTTTCGCCTCTATCTGCTTATCATCGGTGATCCGATCTCTTCGAGCTATCGACGCTCGCTCACGCTCGTGAAAAGGGAAAACGAATTGTCCCGTACGTGCGCAGTGACATGCCTCGAACAGGAATTTTTAATGATCGTTCGAGCTAATAAATACCAAATGATAGACTTTTTAATCTTACGCGGATGTTGAAGAATCGTCGAGTATACTTTCAGACAATTTTCACATAACCGTGATTACAAAATGGTATTACAAGTATATATCTCTTCTCTCCAATTGCATGAAGTTTAAAAAATTCCAAATTCTCAAGTAACTTTCCTTGCTACCTACAAAAATACAAACTATAATGTAACATTTCAACTTTTGAAACAATTTCTTTCGATTTTACGACGATGTTGAGTAATATAGATGTATCAGATGATAGTATTTTATTCATCATCGAGGTTTCAAATGATCATGTTCTTTGAAAGCGAAACGGCTCGAGATTGCAGGAACACCCGGCGCGAGCCGATAGAATCACACGAAATTGGACTATCTGTTTAGTGCGGCGAGAGGCTGTTTTATTTCACTGCCACAGTGATTTGCACGGATTACAATTGATTATTGTGGTTGACGCGCACGCGTGCGCAAAACTGCGAGAGACCATAGAATGCGCGTTTTCATTAGTCACCGTTATTTGTGACGCGCGGCGCGATGCACCGCCGATGCACCGTGTAAATGCACGTTGCCCCGGGGCAACTCTCGAGTCTCTCCTTTGACGCGTCTCTCTTCGTAAGCCTACTAATAATAGCAAACGTGCTGGCTAACACCGTTCCGTAATAACGCGTTGAATTATTCTAATTTTGTAACTGTGACATTAAGCGTGTAACGCTGTTCTAACGAGAGAGCGATAACGATCATGTAAAAACGAGTGCCGTCAAGACGCTGTGTATGCCATGCCTTACGCGCATTCACGTTTCGGAAAATTTTCGTCGCGATACCGGCCAGGCCAAAAGTCTAGATTTTAAGTCCGTGAATAACGGAAGTCGGTAGACCTGGCGATTACCAGCATTGCTTAACGTATTAAATATCTAACCGGTTAAACATGCTTCAGACTTTTGCCATTTAGGTAAAAAAATTTACGAAAGTAAAGCAATTCCAAATTTTTGGCTAGTAGCGATTCTACTTGACGTTCCCTCTAATATTTCTTTGAACCCCAACCATTGGCGTAGCACGTTTTTCTCGCGTGTATATAGCTTGTTTACGACAACGATTCTACGTTTGACATACACCTATCCGACTTTAACACGCGTTATTATTCCAATTATCCGGCTCGAAGAAACGACAGACTCTTTCGCAACAAAGTCGCGAATCCCAAGTCGCGGCCGTGGGTTACACGGGGTCGTGTATATACATTTTCATTAACCGTGGTTATTTGCGACACCTTCGGTTGGCGCAGCGTCGATGCAAAGTCAGCGTCGCGGCGTCTGTGTGCGTTGCCCCCAAGGTATTCTTTCGCGAATACGCGTTCCTCGCCTTGGCTCGGCCGCCAGTGTGTTTTGATATCTCGCGGGTACACGAGAGCCTCGTCACTCTTCTCGTGTAACATGTGTGCATAAACAAGTAGAATAATCAACAGGACCGGTAAGGATAGAGCAGAAGAAAGAAAGCAGCGAGACGTGTTGCTCCTCGGAGAGCAAAGGTATATATCGAAGGCATGGACGAACCTAGGGATAATGGCGAACACGGCTGTGATATTACCAAGAAGAGAATTTCTACGGTTGAAAACTGGTGGAAAGAACCGGAGGTGAACTTGTACCTTGAACCGTAACTAACCTTATGATACTCGGCGGTGGATATAATTATTAACGAGAACAACTGTATTTGCGTTGAGTTCGTTGAGTTGTATAATATCTCAAAGAAAATGCAGCGAGCAATGTACGCATAACTCGAAACAATGACAATCTTCGTAAATAAGAAAGATTCAAGACTCGATCGTTGTTACTAAAAAAAAAAAAAAAAATCGCGCTACGTACAGCACAACGACTCGCGATAGAAATCAGTGCGTATAATTGGAAAGCAAAAGTCTGTCTGTTTCTAGTCGCGCATCGAGTTAACGATGGCTGGTTTCGGATGATCCTAGAAGGGGCAACGGATCCACGAGTTAACGGTTTCGCCTCGTTAACTCAATGGGAAGCTTCTATCTATCGCTTGGAAGGCGTGTATTACAATTTATAACAATGAATCCGGGCCCCGAGTGATCAGCGTCGATTAATTGCCGGCTCGACGTGATCTCGATGAAGCGACAGCTTCGTATCAAGTGTTTGTGTACGTGTGTGCGCGGATTGAGTTCTTGCTCCGATCGAATCCATCCGCTCGAGGGCAAGGGATCGGTTCGTAATTTTCGTAAAGACCGTTACTCACCACGCACACGCCTCGGCTATTTCCACGCATTTCGCTCAGATGTTCGTCACGACTACGCGCAAGCACCGGCCTCGACGCGCGGAGCTTTGCAACTGTTGCAAATCCGGAATAGTAATCCAACGGGTGTGCGATAAGAGTCGAGACGGATCGAATCTGACGAGGTTTCTCGCGACAGGACGGCGCCGTGGTAATTCGTAGGCGACCGACTCGCTGTCGATGGATTTATTGCGTGCAAGAAAAATAACTGGAAAAAATTGGATTTTTCGATCGGAGAGAAGATTGGCCTGGGTTACGGGCGATTAGTAGCACTTAGCGAAATGAGAACGGAGCGTTATCTTTTTTAGTCTGCACGACTGGCGTAAACGTGTTTTTCCGCTGGCAACGACAACTCTGCAGACGGCCTTCCAGTTAGCATCGAAAGGAAGTAACGGTATAACGCAGAGTAAGAAATAATCGCGCGAGAATCGAAAGCGACGCGAGTGAACGAAGGGTTTGGCCAATACCTTGGCTGGTCTTTGTTGGTGCAATTTTTTTTTTTCTCGTTAGTGTCCTGTGGTTACTACAGTGCCTGAGGCTTGTTCCGCTCTTTAAGTTATTTAGGTGGGTGATGTTTCTGTTGTTGTTTCTTTCTGATATCTTCCTATTGTGGGGCTCGCAGGAAAAGTTTCAAATAACCTGCACATAATAGGTACAAACTTAATCTTGCGTATTCTCGATTGTTATGTGTTTTGGGAGTTTGATCTTGCATTTTAATGGAATGTCTTCGATCTTTACCGATGTTTTTAATTAATGGGTTGAGGTGAGTGTTGTCGTATGATTTTGCGACTGAGCTCCGGATGTACTCGGTTATGTATTATGGTATTTTTGCTAGTTTGTGGACTAGTAATATAGGGGTATCTCGAGGCATATTTAGTATTATTCTTAGAAACTTATTTTGTACTCGCTGTGTTTTTTGTACATGTGTGCTTGCTGCCCAGACTTGATGGCCTTATGTTATTATCGGTCGGATACAGATCAGGTATAAGTTGATTTTGATTTGCGTTTTTAATTTGCTGGTTTTCCCTATAAGTGGGTAAATTCTTTTCAAATCGGGTATACAAGTGTTGCTCATTTCTCTATTGCTGGTGCCCATCTCAGTTTACTATCTTAGTGTAAGTCCGAGATATTTGACTTGGTTTGTCCATGGAATGTCCTGTCCGTAGATGTGTATCTGTTTAATTGTCTGGGTCAACTTCCTGGAGAACGTGATAACTTGGATTTATTTTTAGTTTCCATTTATACGCGTCTATGGTGAGGAGATTTATGTGTTACTAAATATTTTTTGCGGCTTGTTTGGTGCATTTGTTGGTGCAACGCTCGTGAAATAACTGATGAAGCCGATTGATTCAACCATGGTGGCTGAAAATCAGACCGGCCCTCCCGCGGGACGTTTCACATTGAAAGAGAAAGAGGAGAGTCGGCCTGGGATCGGTGCCTCTGCTAGAACGCCGGTTTAATGAATAACGACGTACCTAATGACACACGACGTCATATCTCAACTCTCGAACCGCGCATACGACAGGTAGAATCGATTCCGTCGGAAAAGCTATGCCGATGTTTGACGAGGTCGGACGTCCCGGCGACTCGAATTCCAGCGTCGGAGTGCTTCCTGCACTCTTTTTGCTCGTGGCCCGTCGAACGATTGTCAAAGAGAAACGCGATTAATTGATATCCCTTTCTGCTGACCCAAAAATACATTCGGAATCGCATCGGTTCTTCGCTGGACCGTTATGAAACGTTACTAGTTTTCGTACATGGATCGTGGTCTAAAAAAATTCTGTTCGCGATAGGTATTTTCACCGAGCAGATTTGAACGCGTGCGAAATTTATACGCAAACATTTTCGTTCAAATTCGCAAAATGTTCCATAGACGAGAATTTGGATCGAATCACGGCCAGAGTATCGATGCCCTTGATTCACTATCAGCAGCTAAGACAAGTTGGAAATTCTCGCCGCGAGAAACGATGAATTTCTAACGCAATTACTAGGTTCTAACGAGTGGAAACTTCGGGTGGGATTCACCGTGGTATCAGACGGTGCATTATCTCGCGTACGAATAGTTAGCGTCGTCTGAGTCCGCCCATACCGACGCGGCCACGATTCTGCCAGCAACGATTCTGTCGTAATGCTATTACCGCGTCACCCTGTATCGAGTGGAGGGCTTTAGCGAACGGTGCCGGCCTTTCGATCGTAAGTGCCGTGTCCCGTGCTGTCCATTGCAGCAACACCTACATCGTTCCGCATTACTTATCGAACCGCGGCCCGTGTCTATCGAGAATAGAAGCGGGAACATGCACAGGAAGCTGAAATGCCCGATGCACCTGACAGGTGCTCACGTATTCACGGACGGACAGCCCTTCACTCTCAGTGCATCAATCTCTCCGCTAACCACGCGCCGTTCAAAGATACCAGTCCATCGCGTCGAGTCGCATTGCCTCGATTCACCCTCCCTCCCACCCCCTAACGGACCGTTCGCGTTTTGGTGGCCGCGCGATTGGTGGCCGTGTCCAGGTCGCCAACGGTAGACAATGATCCCCCCTCAGAGCCAAGATTTTGCAGCGTAACGTGGAACTTTATTTCTGCTGGGAGAGCCGGGCCGGGCCGGGCCGGGCCGGGTGACTCTCAAGAGACCACACGTGGGCCAGAAACGTGGCGCGCGGCCACTCTGCACGATCACCGTTCCGCGATCTCGATCGGAATCGCGATCGGTCCACGAGTTGGAACGAGTTACCGCTGTTGATGATGTGTCATTACGCGCGGCTTCTCCAACAGAGAGAGGGCTTTCTCCTCGAAAGAGCTGAAAGAACACTTTGTGCTCTCTCTCCTCTCTTCCGTGAATGCTATTCTCGCCCCGAAGAGAAGCGTACCGATGAACGCCGATGTTTTTCACTGTCACGGGACGCTGTCCGAGGTTTCGCGGTTTTCGCCCCGCGTCTTTGTGCTCCACCTCTCTCCCGATGATTTACGCCCTGCTGTCTGCGGTCATTTTAATAATAATTTCTGGCCTATTTGTTTATCGTGCGCGCCGGTTGTACACCACCGTCCGCGGTTATTTATGCCTGGAACAATCGCGCGAGTGTGGTAACCGCGCCGCGTGGTCCGGCCTTTGCCGGGTTTTCTTGCGAAATATGCGAGCTCAATGGCCGTACCGAGCGGATCGTAACGCGTCGCTTTTCATAACGGGTCGATGATGAATTGTTTATTATTGCGCGATGGATTAATTTATCTGGCCGTGCGAGAAACGCGATATCGATGACCGGTGTAATAATTTCAAGCCCGAACGTTCGAACGATATCGGTTTACGAAGCGTGGAGTATGCCTTTCGGGGACAACGCGCGGCGGAAACGTATGCCAGCCGATCAGGGAAAGAAGGCGCGCGGGGGGTGGCGTGGAGAAAAAAGCTTCGCTCACCGCTAAAGGTTGCGAAAGCACCGGATTCGAATCGAATAATTTCACGCGTCGCAAACACGTACGAAATTTCTTGCGTCTCGTTGAAATGTGAAATCGATCGGGAAGAAACGAGAGCGGGACGAAACGAGAGCAAATAAGAAACACACACGGGGGCACGGTTGCGCGTAAAATTGTTGGTGCATTGAATTAATTCGTTTCTGAACAGGCCGCCCCGTCTATTACATCATCGTGGCAATTTGTTTTCCCGTAATGACGAGCTTATTAATCTTCATGATGAATCATATTAAATATTTCAATAATCAACGAAATGACCGTGCAACAATTTCGTGTCATCAATTATTTAATAATTAGAGTCACATTACAATTATTTGTAATCATCGGCGAATGATAAATTGTAATTCGCCAGTTGGCTGCGCGTACTAATGGCATGAAAAAACGTAATTTAAATAATATTCTTATCGTTCTCTCGCGACGTAACAAACAATGCGCGTTATTAGTATCGTTTATAGTATACCTCGGCGTTTACACTTTTTCCTTCGTCGATTCCGCTTCGTTCGCGCTTCGCGATCGTTTTACCGTAGCCGGCTGTACGCAAGCTGATTGTACGATTGCCTAAGAGGATTAAGGCCCGATGATTGTTGCACGCAGAGACTCCGTACGCGCACGTGCTTGTTCTTACATTATCGAGGGAAAAAGAAAAACATCCACGAGAATCGCTACAAATTATAGTTGGAAAGAGGATTGTAGGAAAATATACTATGCTAAGAGGTTCTCGATAGAATGGTATCTAAGACGCTGATCCTGAAACTTACGAACGTTGATGCGTATCCTCTCGTCTAATTTACGCCGCGAGGCCCGGAGTAATCTCTCGTTAGGAGAGACGGGCGTCTTTGGAAACCGTTACGATCCCTTTCTCTTACGATTCGCTCCCAGATAACTTTCATCCCTCGATTGACAAACCCAAAGCCCGTAATTAATTTCGAATGTACAATCGAATTTCAAGTTTCGAACAGCAACGAGTTTTACGGCGGTTTGAAGCGGTTTGAAGCGGTTTGATTTCCAAACACGGAGGATTTTAAATTCAAATTCGTAAACTTCATTGACGTGTTGGAACAGAGTCTGTTAGGCCGCGCGGCGTCACGTACAGGAATCGGCGATCTTTTAGGCAAACGATAGCCTTTGGGAGGCGAGCGCAAACGGAGTAGCCTCCCGCGGCGCGTAAAGGTCGGCGCTGCGATTACGCAGTCGACGATTTCGTGGGGAATTCCGTGGAACGGCGGGCCAACAGCCACCTGCCGCCGACATTTACTTTGTGGAAATCCATCGGCGCGGCCGGGGCCGATTCCACGGCATCGGCACGAACATCAAAGTGGACAGCGTCCATAACCGCGCGTGGTTCAATTCAAAGGAACCTGTGCGCCAGTGTCTGTGTTGGAACCTCGCAGTTCCGTAGCCGTGAATGGGCGGGCAAGCTCGCGAGCGATCGGATTCGCATCGTACCGGGTGTCCGCGAAGCAAGCGATCGCTCTTATGTGGTGATTTTCAATGGGAAACTTTCGTTTTCGTTGATCGTTGTAAAATCACCTATTAACTTGTAAAATCACGTTTCAACGCCGCTTAATTGTAATTCTATCGCGTCTGTGTTAGACACGTTGAAAGTGCAAAAAGTTGTGCGAAATAAAAGTTCAAACATTTATTGTAAGTTTGTGCGAAATGAAAGTACAAGTATTTATCGAGAAATATTTATTATAATTGCTTCATTCTGATTTGTATTAGTGTCAGATGACGTTGGAAATTTGTGCAAAATATTTATCAGGAAATATTTATCGTATTAGGTTGCTTAAGTTACGTTTTAGATTGTTTAAAGTAGCTGTTATCCCAAATATAATAAATTCTCGGGACAGATACGTATTAAAAGTTTGGCCGGGTCTCTTTCCAGAGGACACCATATAGAAGCCCCCGTGTCGAGAGGCGTGCTTTTATTTCAGCCGGGTCTGAAGCAAGAATTTTTAGCGGTGAAATTTTTACTGCCGGGTTCCCGTATCTTTACCGATTCGGAACACGATCGTGTGAAATATAAATTTCCTTTTTATTCCGCCGCGATATCGCGAGGTCGAGGATCCACGGGCGGACGCGCTATGCGACATAAAACGCGTCATACACGCCAGCCCGCGTGTGTGGGTATTGTTAAACGGTGAATCGCGCCAGGATTTCGGTTATCCACGTCCAGATTAGACGGCGTGTTAATTAAACGCGGCCACGGTAATGAAATCCAAATAGGATTCTCTCTCGGCTAGACTCTCGAGTCCGTTAGAATCGGAGAAGAAACGCGCGCAAAAGACGTTGTCGATTTGCCAAAATCCGATCGGCTTCGATCGCCACGGCGTTACCCTTGGGAAAACGTCAGTATTTATCCATCTGGAATTGGCATTGAATGGCGTCCGACTCGGCGAGAGAACGTACGAGAAAGAAACGAACGAAAGGGGAATATGCGTGCTGCAGCTTGAGCTGGTACTTGGTGTACACGTCGGGAAACTACTAGAATAAAAGAAAGAAAGAGAGAGAGAGAGAGAGAGAGAGAGAGAGAGAGAGAGAGAAAAGGAAACGAACAAAGAGAGCCGAAACGAAAGAGGCGGCTACCATTGCCAGAAAATAAAGTGCCTATGACACGTGGGAAATCCTGGCAGACGCCGGGATACAGGTTCGCCTACGGCGTATGAAACAGTTTCCAGTATGAAAGTAGAAAGGGGCTCGCATCAACGAGTGTAAATCAGTTTACTCTGGAGAAAAGCACGAGATTGCAATTCGCGTGTCCTGTATTCACGGTCGTCTCAGAAATTCGACCCGTCGGCTTTGTACCCGTTGTGCAGGGGACTGTCCGCCTGATTACTCGGAATGAAACTTTTCGAGAAAAACAGACGACACGGCGGTGATATGACAGATCGATATATCCTTTCATGGATACGGCAGACAAAAGCTCGGAGGATTTCAACGTAGACAAATAGATAGAACGTCCGTTTTATTCTTGCTATTTGGGAAATCGGGAAATAATTATATATCTACCAAAAAAGAGAAGCGAATTAGAAAAATTGAAACAAACAACGCCTTCACAACAGCGTTTGAAGTCGAAACGGGGAAGAAAGACATCGAAGAATCACAGGTGGAAAATGATTGTCGTTCGGTTCGGTATCATTCGTTTCGAGAGACCGGTAACGAGTTAATATGCGCGGCAAACAATGCCGCGCGAAAATAGATTTACGACGATTACAAGGCCGAATGTGGCCCGCTTGAAACGCGTATAATTGTTTCACGGTTGAATACCGTTGCATAATGTTGCGCATTGTAACACGTAGATTCGAGCAGTCGGCGCGATGCAGCGTTGAATTGCGTGCCGTGATTTCACGGTACAAGCCGCGATGGAAAAACTGGCGAAACGGCCATCTCGCCGCCTGTTTACGTGTCCCGAATGACAGCTGATAAATGCCGATTGCAATTGGAATTCGGGCATTTTATAGGTCCGGTCTGTCACCTGTTACGGAACAAACAAAACATCGTGTTTTCGCGCATCTTTTTCCACCCCCTGCCCACGAGGTTTGATTTCAAGCCGGCGTGACGCGAGTTTGTTGCAGCGGGCCGCGTGAAAACACGGCTCCCTATAATTTGTACAGGAAAACATCGGCCTACCATTAGAGCCGCTAGATGTACTAATTTATTTTGACTAATCATTCCGTTCGGGACGAATTCGCGCGAACCGGCACGCCCCTTTCGGGAAACACGAGACGAGCTTCCGCGTTTAATCAAGCCTCCGCTGGTTAAATTAATAAATGGAACAGCCACGAGTTTGAAACGATTTCATAGGACAGCGTTGACAGCGAGATCTCTCGAAGGGGGGTGGAGGAAGATTCGCGGGTCGATTCTATGGCTGATTGAGAGAGAAAACTGTAAGGAAGCGATTCGGGACGGTGGGAGCGAGTTGTTTTCACCCATTAAAAGTTGGGGCATCAGCCAAGTTGCCGAGAGGATATTGTAAAGAAGAAGATCGTGAGAAATGAAACACGATTTCCGTCACGTATATATAGCTATTCCGTTTTCAATGAGGCCGGTGAGAATGGCCGGTTCCGATTCTTAAGGATTTACGTGACGGAGTGGCTTGTTAGCGTTAAAAGCGAGCGTTCATTGGAAATCGATGCCTATGCACCCGGTCGCCATTACTTTGCACAAAACGTTCTATACGGACGATGCATTCTATCATCGTTCTTATTGCTCTTGATCGATATCCGTAAAGTGTATTGGTTGTATCGTGTGGATTCCATAAAGACTTCTCGAGACTGAAAGGTATCCGACTACGGATACGTTTCAATCGGTGCTTCCATATTTCTCGTGAATATTTAAACGTTACACGAACAACTTTTCTCAAACGCCGAGCGCTTGGCATCCGGGAAAACGTCCCGATCCCTTGCTGTTCAAATCTTGATCGTTCAATTGTCACAAGGAGAAGATGAAAGTTATTTATAGTTAAAACCGTTCCATGTTAAGAGAGATTAAATCTGGAATTTTCTTGCACGACGGGCCATGTACGACGCAACGAAATTCGCGGAAGCGTTTTTTTTTCAACAGGCTGACACGCCACGTAAAACGGATGGAATCATTGTTCCGGCGCTTTATCGCCGGAACTTTGCGACGTTCGAACAAGTTTCTTAATCAAATGCCAGTGGTACATCTCTCCGTCTCACCAAAGCTTTAGCCATGAACTGCAGCAACCTGCACAGGCTTATGCAGAGATTCAGAATCGATTGGTAGACCCGCGCCGCTGGCCGCGCCAACTTCGAGTCAACTGAATCATGTTCGTCGTCTACGTCGATTTGCACGCCATTGCCGCATTAGCTATTGGCAACGGATCATAACTACCTCCGGATAGCTCCCCGCATACTGCAAATCGCTTCCGTAACACTTTCCTTGAAAATTTATATCGCCACCAAGAACACGACGGCGACGATCACGACGACGACGACGACGACGACCTCGTCTACGTCCAACCCCCGACCAATCCTCACCTTCGGCCTCCGGTTCTCGCGTTCGAAATCGACCGGGATAATGGCGTTAAATTGGCAGTCAGTTCGATCTCGTGTCTCGTTGGCAGAAAGCACTCTTATTGTCGACGAATTTTCGGCTATTTTAGAGCTGAAGCAGATACTAATAAACATGGCTCCCGAAGCAAAGTTCGTTTTAAATTTAAAATCATCGTAAATGCTGTTTTTCTCCGTATTAAGAATTTTTCGCGTTAACTAATAAATTATTTTAGTAGTAGTTTCTATAATTTTCCAACGACCGTGAAATCGAGATCGAAATCAAAGCGCTACGATTCCGCGAATTAGCGTAACGAGGTCGATAAATTAAGCGAGGAAAAATGTCCGAAGTTACACGCATGGAGACCCAGCGGGGACGTATGTCATCCCACCTATGACCGTTTGCTCAATAAAATAATAACATTGACAGAAGCAAGCAGTTAAAATCTGCATACTATTTAAGGACGTCTACACGCGAGGTCTTTCTGCACGGTATGGCTTCAAGGCTCTGTCTCTTTCTTCGTCCTGTCCGCTTCTGTCTCGTTCCTTTTCGTTCAGTGCATCCCGACTGCAACAACCATTCTTAACAGGGTTTCGTACGGCCGTTCATAATAACGCCGGCAATAAATCGTGCGCCATGGGAACGAGCAATGACGCTGTTCTAAATTATCTCCATTGACCACGAAATCTCATAAAGATTGACAGTGGCCGCCGACCACAGCCATTTATTGGAAGTGAAATTCGCCGGCTGGCTTCGTCTTTGAGCACTCGCCTTTGGCACGGACTGTTTCGTCGAACACGTCGTTTCTACGGCTTTATGTTTCGTAAGACGTAACCTTCTCGCCCGGTCGAAGGGACGAGAAAGGAAAAGACCAGCTACAAGCAGAAAAAGGGGACTACTTATAGTTAGAGGAACGTGTGCGAAAAAAATTGAACGCGGTCGCGAAAGGGAACGGGACCACGCGACATTGGAATGGTCGTTGGTCCTTGGAGATAACAGGCCACGTCGTAACAGGCTACACACACGTGAAAATATCGCGATGCTTTCCCAGAAACGTACTCGCAACAAAGTTGAAACGTTTCGACAAAGTTGAAACGAACACGTTCCAGACGCAATCCCGGAGCATTTGCACTCTATCCTCTTTGCTCCTTTGCCTTCTTTCTTTCGTGTTCACGGTGCACAGGAGAAATGTCGCTCGAACAATGAGTAATCGAAGGTTCGAGCTGCGTGGAATATTATGACGGGACAAGGCTGAAAATTGTTCTACGAGAGCCTCGAATATTCCTGCAGAATAGATTGGAATAATGTCTAAGCCAATTTGACCGAGGGAGACGCCGCAAATTTGATTTTTATAGTCGCGTTTATAACTCGGTTAGGACATCCATCTACCCTTCCCGACTTTCTGTATTCTTCATCCTCGGGGACGCAGCGAGGAAAGAAGTACGCGCGACGCGACACGACGCGACGCGACGCGACGTCGGAGGTCTTTGACCCTGGCCGGGTGGAAAAAGGAAAAAGAAAAAAAAAAAAAGAAAGGAATCTATAGAAAAACAGGAAAAAGCCGAGCTCTAAATTCGCTGAATCAGGTCGTCTTCATCTTCCGTGAGGAGCAAGCAAGTCTCTTATTAATTTAATTTTTACAGTCTCCTGCCCGTCCGTAAAATCTTGAATCGCTTACCTCGTGGACAGCGAGCTTACGCCGCAACGGGGAAACTTTTAATCCTGGTCTTAATAATTACCGTATAAATAATAAAGGAACTTCGTCGAGGCGGCATTCACGAATTTACGTCTAAACGGGTCACGACCGCGACTCTGGGCACGAACTGGGCTCTGAAAACTTGATTAATTTTTACGACGCGATAACGAGCAGACGAGCTCGTGAGACGTACACTCTAATGAGCCGAAGTCAAAGAACAGTCAAGGTACGAAATTGTAATTCTATCCATAACCGCTCACCTGTTCTCCTAACCTCCCATCTCATCCCTCCTCTCGTGCTCCCTTGTCGCTGTTAAGTTTTCTCGGATAGCGGAAAAATTTCATTCCCGACTGCGAGATCCTTTTAGCCTTGTACTCTTCGGGCAAACGAAGTTCACAAACGAACGAAAATTCGATTTAGCCTTCCATATATCATACGCCTCTCTTTTCCAGTTTGCCCGTCTTCCTCTCTGTCTCTGTTTCTTCGACCGATGCCACGCAGTTGTCGTCGTCGTCGTCGCTTTCTTTCGTCGCGGTGAAAGGAAATTCACGTGGCGGAACCACGAATCTCTCTCTCGGACGGACACACAACGGATATCTAATTTTTCTCTTTCGAAAAGTTTCGGTTGTAGTCTGGACGCGGCTTGCTCTCACCCGCAGAGAAGCGATTTGCGACGACATTCCGCGAATTCTTCGCGGCGGCCTGGAGGAAAGTCCGTGGCACGAAGGAGACCGAGGATGGTGGCTCGATCGTTCTCGCATTTCCGCTCGCCGCGAACCGTTCAACCGGATTCTCCGGGTCCATGGGCGCTGTTCCCTTTCAAAACGATAATAACCTGCGAAAAGTTTGGTCGGTACGGTTCCCGGGCTCAACGAAATCGAAACTGTCCTCGGTCTTGGCTAAAGGTTATTTGTACCAACTTTTCGGGATGATTCCTTCGATCGATAGTGTCTAACGTTGACCTTTCTATCAAGAATATATACGTACGTAGATATATATATATATATACAGGCTGGTCCATTTAAGTGGAATCACTTAAATATCTTCTCAAATTGTGATGCTACAAAATGTATTTTTTCGTCCAACATGAATATTCAAAAGGCTAACAATTGGTAAGAATATTTTTCTCAAGGGCTTTTCAAGAACTCGCTTAAATAGACCACTCTTCCGTATACGTATGTATAATATATGGAATTATTAAACGGAGGAAAAATCCCTCTATTCGTGGGAATTAATCCGAAGAAGCAGTAATTAAATGTTAATATTTGAACGGTTCTGTACCAACTGGTTCTCCGCGAAGAAAAAAGAAGCACAATCGAAAGAATAATTAGACCGTTCGAACGGGGAAGCGTTATGCGGGCCGCTCAAAAATGACTGCTCCCTTTCCCGCGCTCGCGCAATTTCGACGTAGACACAGAGAACAAAAACACACGTAATAATTTCCTCCGGGCGTCGTACCGTTCCGGTTTCGAGGAATCCCACTCTTCCCGATAATCACCGGAGCAAAACCGAGCACGATAATTCTACGGTTAATTGCTTGTACGTTAATTAAGCTTCGGTTCATATTTGGTGGTGTGGCATTACCGCGAATAACCCCTGGTGCCAGCACGGCCCAGGCATACCGTGTCGTTTCCAGTAGCCGGGCACAATGTCCGTACTTTTGTTAATGCCGCGAAAAGCGAGAATCGAGTGATACAAGGCATTCCCAAGATAGCATAATTGCTGGCGCGTACAGAATCTTGCAAGGTATGCGCCGTCGACTCGAATGACAGTGCTCGATCACTGTCAGATCGACGTTGCACGCCGGTGGAATACCGGCCGGGCAAGAAGAGCCTCTTTAGCCGCCGAGAAAAAGAACGCGCTGCTCTCCACCGAGAGACTAAGAGAGCGAAACTCGAGGGCCGACGTTCGAATCGATCATTGCTTACACGTTTTCCCATAGCTAATTATGCGAGTAGTACTACTAATAATAAGCAACGCCGATGCTGCGCCCCATTAATCCTTGTCACGAGCTATCTCTCATCGACTCGCGAATACTTCGTTATTTATATGTTACGCAATTGTATTTCTCTCTTTTTCTCTCTGTGTTTCTCGCTTTGTTCTTGTGTCTCTGTTCTATGTTGCGAAACGGGGCGTTAAAAGCGTAGAACGTTGTCCAATGTTGCTTCTGTAGATGTAGAGGATGCTCGAGAGGGTGTATTTTGCGTGTATCTACCTACTAACGAGGATCATGCGAATCGTCGAATTTCCGATAGGCAAAAACGTTCACGCGGATCGATGTAATATTCCTGCCGGTAGATTACAGAGAATCAGCAGAAGGCACAAGTTGCGAGGAGCATCGTGACGGCTCTACTCTCGAATATATCTCCGTTTCGTACCTCACGAAACGAACGATGGTCGGTGGGCTTGCTGCCCACGGTGATGCAGCCCGTACGCCGAATGCGGGGGTGTGTGCGATAACGCGCGTCGAAAATTGATAATATTTCACGCGCGGCAAGAGTGGCCCACGGACTCTCTTTTATAATTGGTTGGTATTTGCATGCGGTCTTTACACTTATTGAGGTTTAGCCGCGGACCGGTCGCTCCTCCTGTCCGTTTTTATCATTTATGCCGGCTACACAACCGGCTCGTAGCACGCGATGCTAAACCCCACCTTCACGCTTCTTTCGTCTCTTCCCTTTTCTGTCCTCACACCCTTTCTCGCTTCCCCTAATTTCACCGACTCTGCCTCCCTCCCTCTCCCACGTCGGACGCTACCCCCCCCCCTCCCCCTCGAAATTGCCATTTCGCAGCCGCGTGGGACGTTTCAGTCCACTTACATCCCTCCGTTTCGACGACCGCGACTTCAAACAATTTGCAACCTGTTACCAACAGACGATCCGCCACGTTTCTTTCCATTAGAATCCGCGCCAATTAAGATAATTAATCGCCATCTTCTCTTACTCTCGCGAAACGTTCTCGCGAATGTCTCCTTCGCATTTTCATTTATACGTACATCAAGCCTCGATGCGTAAACGTATTGATATTATTTCGCGAATACGAAGCAACAATTTATCGGTTAATCAATCAAACTCCGCGTATTGAAATAATTTCCACCTTTGCAACGTGATAAATTTATCAATTTTCATTACAAGAACAAATTGCTGCACCGTGCGATCCTGGATGTATCGATGCGACGTATTAATTATTGCGTAACGTGCGATAAGTATGTAATGTAATGACTGCATGGCAAGAACAAGAGGATTGCTTTTAATAACGAGGAAAGATGCAAAGGACCGAGCGGCGCGAAGGCAAGATGATACGAGTATACGTAGACTGCAATCACTAATAGTACATCTCCGGTTCGAGATAATTATCGGACTGGTTGCAAGACTACTCCGACCTTCGTGCACACACCCGGCTTTGTCGGAGAAACGCACAGTGGAGAGCGAAGCATCGCGAGAGATGGACAGCACCGGAAAGCACAGTGGGAAAGAAATTAAAATTGTTTGAAGAACAGAAAGCGACGACACGCACGGCCGGATCTCTTGGAAAAAGCAATATCAAACAGTTTTTAAAGAGAGACGATACTTCTCATTAAACTTAAGTCGAATCATTATTGGCATTTCTTGCGCCGTCGGTGTAGGCATGCACAGAAAGAAAATGGAAAGTAAGGGGGCAAAGATGCTTGATGTAAACTCACAAAGTAGGATCGCTGGTTCTTCTGCGGAAGAGCGGGAGAAAATTGTCATTTTCATCGTGCAAAAAGTCCAAGCAAAATGCAATCGGCCGTAGCTAGGAATACAGATTATAAGAAACGAGTGAGAAGAAGAAGAAAGGAAGCAGAGAGTTATGTGTTCGAAACCAGCTCTTTGAGGTTTTGTACGCGCTTCTGACTGTGGGAAATGTAGGTATTCCCTATGGAGATTTACATAATTGTCTAAACACGGTAAGGAATTAAATTATAGGAAATCAAGAATATACTACGAGCATAAAGGTCACTTATCTCTAAGAATTTCAAGGAATTTCATCGTTTCGCCTAGACTAATCGCCATCGAAATCGTGTCATCGATGGTCGAGATCGCTCAACAGTCATCGATGGTCATCGAGATCGCGTCATTCAATGATGAGATCAAAGCCTCTCAGAGATAACATTATCTCCAATCGAGATTCACACTAGCTGATATCCTACGTTCTGTTCTATCAATTCACTAGATCCCTCATTGTTCCAGCAACACAAAGTCACTTTCGAATCGGTGGAATCGAGTCACAAGGGCGTGCGAAGAGCGCGTGCGAATTATCATCTGAGATTTAATCAGCGCCTAGTCGCGGCGCGTTGTCGCTGTTTGCGTACGGTAGTTAAGACTCGGCTGTTTCCACATTTTAAGAACGCTCTCACGCGCTCGAGCTGCCGCTCTTAATTTAGTTAGCCGGCAAGTTGGAGCGGGTAGTCCGACCTTAAGACACTTTGTCATTAAGGACCTTTCCGGCTCGTTCCGTCCGGAGGAAATTTTCAGATCGCAACGCGCAAGGCCGCGTTTCAGCAAAGAATTTTTCATTCCAAACCGACCCGAGAACGAGGCGTTGAGCAACGAGCCGTTTCTCAACCTCGCGGAAAACCTCCTATGTATGTACTCGTCCCCTTTGTACCTCTATCTTTTGCTCGTTTCTTCATTTCATTTGTGCCGCTTTCGTTTCCACGTGAGCGAGTCTTAAACGTTGTCGATTGTATCGCCCACTTCATCGAGTACAAACGATATGTTGTGTATATATATGTTGTGTGTATATATATATAATCACATTACGAAACTGTACAAATACTACCTAGAATTGTCAGAACCCCTGTATAACGTCTGTTCGTGAAACGCTCGATGAAATTTTCGTTTTGTTGTGGGATTTATTCCGAAGCAATTAACGTCATCGTCGTCGTCCTGGTGTTGGAACAGTACATAATTTAGTAAGGCGCGACACGTGTTTGTCGTTGTTCGTAAATACTATGTCGAGCTGATTCGATGAGAACACGTACACGTGACACGTGTACCTACCATTTCGGGTGCCGACGGTGCAATACTATCTCGCGAAGTAGATTTCCTTGTTAATTTCAACGTGATTCCTTTGCAATATTTATTTCATCTTTTCTCTCTCTCTCTCTCTCTCTTTCTAACAACGCTAACAATATAATACAATTCGTATTATTCAAGAAATTAAATTCGATCGCGAGTAAGTTTTCGCACGTGATAATACATAAATATCATTTGCCTTCATTCTGTCGTTTCTTCAGCGGGTTTCAATCGATCCGGACAACGATGGAACAAGCTTCGATACGCGACGGTGAAAAATGGTTTTATCGTCCGTCGTTATTTGGCGATTAAATACGCCATTATGTCATTTCCACTCGATTAGGGAACGCGGAAAATTCATTTCGCGACAAGAATGTGCAATTTATGCGATAACGAACGGGGAACGATTAACGCGGTTCATTCAGATTCCTTTGTCGATCTTTGTTGTTCCGGTTTTTCTACTTGATTACTGGCGCAACAGGAAGAAGGTGAATTTCAGACAATGTCCGACAGATCGCAGAATGCCAGTAAATACGTGAAACGCGAGAATCACACCGTCAACCGCTTATCTTTTGAAAAAGCAAAGTGAAATCTCGCGCATAACTTCTTTACAACGATGTCGAATATATTGTTTGTCTGGTGTAACGTGAGCAAAACATTCCAAGAATCCCGGGGCTTCTTGGGTATTCGTAGTGTAAAGTCTCGGTCACTCTGCCGACTGATGCACGACCTCGCCATCAGGCACAAATTCAGCCCCGGAGCGGATCTGCATAACGTTCGATCGGTGCAAAGAATGCACGAGTGGCACGCGCGGGAGGGCATGCAGTTCGTGCCGACACTGGCCGCGCGGACACATAGAAGCGACGATCGTGTCGGGCGCAAAACACACGTAAGTGCCATGGTGGAGCCATACGAGGAGGAGAGAACGAGCCGAGAGGGGTTTACCGATCGGACGAAAAAGAGAAACACGGTATAAATGGAGACAGAGAGAGAGAGAGAGAGAGAGAGAGAGAGAGAGAGAGAGAGAGAGAGAGAGAGAGAGAGAGAGAGAGAGAGAGAGAGACGAGTAAGGAACGTTGGAGGATGCTCGACAAAGGCGCGCTACCCTCGTCAGCTAGTTTAAATCGTACATGAATAAATTCAATCCTATCACGGCCATGCTAATTTCATACAACAAGTACCTGTGGAAAGCTATATAACTATGCGTTTGGTGGGGGTATCTACATAACACGTAGCCGCTTACGCTTTAATCTAGAACGCGTGCAACGCGAACGGCGTAAACTTTGCATCGTCGCTTTCTGACTGTCGAGTGTTGTTGGCATCGAGATGCAGGATTCGAAACTCGCGCCGTAAAACTCTCTCTTTCTCTCGCTCTCTCTCTCTCTCTTTCTCGCAGCGTCGATTCGACTACTCTTCCTGTTCCTGCGACCCTCTCGAACGTGTCAACGTGTGAAAAGTTTTGGAATATCAGTTTTGCCAAGGCATGCGCTCGAAAGCTGAAACTTTGAATCGAGATGAGATTGACTGTATTCCGCGACACGGTGAACCAAACCGATCGCTCGCTCGTTCGCGAAAAAACGTATTCTAAAGTTCTTGCCACAGCGTGAATTTTATGACGTTTGGTCGCGTGACGGGATTTACTGGACCAGGTAATCTTGTAACGTCGTTAACGTGCAACTCATAAAAGGCAATTAAAATCGCAATTAAGCGTGATAGCGTTGACAATGGCAGATAATTGTGTATCAAAGCGTTTATTAATTGGCCCAATCTCACAGTCCAATTCTACAAGGTACTTCATAAAAGATAGTAAATCACTGCTTAATGCATATATATAGTGTAAAATGAACGTGCATTAATGTTAAGCAAATAATGAGCATTGTTCCGAACGTTGCCAGCGGTGGAGAAAAGTTCGTAATCAGCAGGTGAATTAGTACACAATTATCGGGATATATGATGCAGCGAGATAATATACAGAAAATGTGGAAACGCGGTCGTGATATTTGAAAGAAAAATAATCGCGAGCGATGCTCTCGGCATGTTTTGAAATATGTAATTCTTTTATCATGCGCGAACAATGGAGCCGGTACGTTTTGAAGAATTACGGTCGCTCGCACACGTCGATGATTTTTAAAGCCACTTCGTTAAAAATAGAATAAATGGTAATTACACGACGTCAGTTCTATTCATTCGAATTACATCAGTGCGCTCGCACTTGTCACGCAAAGCTTCGCCGAACATTCAGTTTGCGTAAATAATTTTAAATGAAGTTAAATATGAACGATTTTTGAATATATCGAAGTTGAAATCAATATTCCTGATTGAAATATTCAATACGTCACTATGTGTACTTGCGGGCGTTGAATTGGTAAATGCAATTACGAAAAATGAAAGACATTTACGTGATACGTTCGAATGATTAATATCGAAAAGTGAATGTTATTCTATAAAAGTATTTACGCGATATTAAATTATAGCGAGAAAGAAGATAGCTGAATAAATGATTTTTCAATTAGTACGTTTAAAATTCCTCGAAGGGCAAAAATTTATGACGATAATTTCTCGACCGTTTTTTCGCTTTTTATGATCGACCGATCAGTTGACCAACCAATTTAAAACCAAAAGCAATTTTTTATTTAATTATCTTGTTTCATCGACGCTCTAACGAACCAAACAGGTGCAAGTTGATGTTCAATATTAATTGCATGCAAATGCAAAGTTAATGTAGCGACATCGTCTTAATTACCCGCCACACATTTCGCAATCGCTCTGAGTGACTCCGCTTGTATTCACTTTTTCATTCCTTTTAAGCTGTTTCCACGAGTAATTTATCACGCACGATTCAGTTATGGCTCTCGATTGAATACTTGCGATTCAGCGTAAGCTGTAGCAACTTTAGAATTCCGATAAATTAATTGACGAATCTTGTTAAATGACATTCTTCGTATCGTAAACGTTGATAACGAACGACACGGCCACTCAAGAATGATAAACATAAACATTTTGCGGAAAAATAAAGTTGTAACGCGGTGGAGATATTTATCGTAACTTGTGTACAAAGAAAAGAGCTTTTAAGCACAGACTCGTGTCACATATGATTCATCTCCGCGGTAACCTTTTTTTTTTTTTTTTTTTTTTTTTTTTTTTTTTGTTGCTTTTTACGATGGAGAGATACACGTACGAGATTTAAAAAAAAGGGAAAAAGTACTGTTTTTCTGAATTGGCATATCGTAGCGACACTTCAGAGTCATTAAGCATGGATATAAATAGCATATACTACACATGTACGGAGATGGAAGTGAAACAGTCGATCAGTCTGGTAACGTACATATTTGTTGAAAACGTAGACTGTAGACAGCCGGCTTCGCAGACAGGCCAAATGGAAAGTGTAAGTAGAGGGGAAAGCGCGCACTATTGTTCCACCCTCTTTCCCGGGTTTCAGAAACGTTCACAGCAAGTGCATTTTGTTGTGTGCTCAGAAATCTGTTATTCAATTTGAAATGGCTTTATCGCGCGTCTGAAACCAACCCCAGATTTCGCATTGATGCCAAACTACATGGACTATGAAATCTCTTCCCAACAGGCGCACATGCGTGGCTCTGCATGCGGCATGCAGTCTGGCTTCTCTCTGTACATTTACGTGAACTACCACCGGCAAAATCGAGTGCTCGCAAGTTCCTGCCCGATCCGATACTTTCCGTATATTCGTTTGGGCATATCCATGCGGAAACGAAAGCGATCGCAAACTAAAACAGATATGCAATGGCGTGGTGTACGTTGCCAGCGATAAAATGATTAAACAAGAAATTTTCCACTAGCAGTGCTCGCGTACCGCGTAAACATCCAGTTTCTACATTGTAATGTAGTTGTTTATCCAATGGGAAAATTCGTGTAACGTATGTAACGAGATGGAAGAGGGCAAGAGAAATCATACACAATAATTGTTATCGACATTCTTTTTTTGCTGAATGCAACGTTTTCAATCGAGAAACGATAATGCATTTCAATTTCCACGTGCGCTAATGTTATTCTTTTCAATTAAATCATCCCGCACAGCCAGGAAATTAATAAGCAGGACAAAGGGCCATTGTTAAATATAAATCCAGCTCGTTCGACGATTCAGGTGATCGCGGATTGTAACAAGATGGACGTAGAGCAAGATCGCGAGAGAATAATAGCAGTTTCGTCATTAAACGTTTAAACTCGAGATCTCGGATCAGCGTCTGCCAATTAGAGCAAGAGCAAGGTCGAGACGGCGTTGTGAATTCCGCGTTTGCTGTCCGCGTGCTACTCAACCATGGTAATACTCAACGACGAGAAGGAAAACGAGTCTGGTCTCCTACTGGTATACCTGTTGTTCTTCAGTTAAATTGAGCCACCTGAGAGGCAAGCTCTTAATGTACTTGTCGCGAGCTTTGAGCTATCCACGGGTTTGTATCTTACTCCTTTGTGTTATTTTATCGCATCGCGAGCGGATTTTATAGCGAATAATTACAGGAAAGTCTCGTGGATAGAAAATATTTTAAACGGGTTGCACTTGAGACACGAACAAAAAAAAAAACAAAAAAAAAATGCTTTCTCTCTGATTTTTATGTCATTTCAAAATGTTTTATAAAACGTGCTCTCGATCGAAGATAATGCATTTTATAACGTGAAAATGTGCGCAAAATAGAAAAAAACGTCGAGCAATATTATTGAACGAATATACGACATGACAGTGTATAAAACGCGTCATTTGAAAATAAACGCTCAGGGAAAACGAGTTACAGAGAAATTTGAATACTCAAATGTATAGACAACGATTGGGAATGTTGTTCGATTGCCCGCCAAAAGTTAATGGGAGTGAGCAGCGTGACGACAGCGCCGCGCTCCGTCAATTATACAACTCATTCAAGGATATTTGCGAAATATGGTTAGAAACAGATGAAAGTCGGTAAAAAGAATCGGTATGCGTCTGAACGAAAACCGTTTGAAAATCAAAATTCTCTGTGACTTGTTTCTAGTTACAGTTGTTCCCCGAATGAGAATTCAATATCGAGGGATACCAGGCGATATTCGTAGCGAGAGAAAGAAAGAAAGAAGGAAAGAAAGAAAGAAAGAAAGAGAGAGAGAGAGAGAGAGAGAGAGAGAGAGAGAGAGAGAGAGAGAACAGAAAAAGAAAGATGGCGAACAAAATCGTAAAATACAACGCGAGTACAAACGTAGAAATGGTACTCACAGACAGGCTCGGGCGTAGAGGTGCGCGCAGTGGAGATTCAGACAGGAAGGCAGAGGTGGGTTCTCCTCTCAGGTTCGCAGGTACGTGCACGTAGGTATACGCGCACTCGATTGGCGTCGACCGGCGTCCCGGGAGGGGCGCGACGCCAGCCAAGAACGAACGTTGATACTAAACCGCGGGCCGAGCTGCTCCGAACGACAGTTCAACGAGCGTGTGTTCCGAGGCCGGATCACGGTGGCCCATACGACCGATTCGCGTTTCAATTTCGACGATTACTCACGAGACCGCGTGTATAGTTCGCGAAACTGTCAGTCAGTGTTGTTCGCTGGTCGATACGACGCTACGATGCGTTTCACGCGCGAAATCAATCCCAACTGAGAAGTATCGAATCGCAATTTCGAGATTATCCGCCATAATCGAGAATCGATATTTACAATAATCCGGCCCCCGATGGTTTCGCATTGCCTATCGATAAGTGCGATACAATATGGTGGACTAGAATCGCGTGCGATGATAACGCGGAAATTTCACCTATCTAGAATATCGATCGAGTCGATCCGTGTACGAGCCAGAGCCAGTGTGCACGTGAATCCCTCTAATTGGAACGGCGTGTTGTCGTGGTAGAATACTTTGCAAGGAGTGTCGCCGGGGCGAAATTGTCTTCTGGAATTGATCGGAGCATGATTAGTAACTAATTTTGATGACAACGGGTTTGTGACACGGCTACAGTGCGCGCATACATATACGTCTGCGTATACATGTGTATAACCGTGTACGTGTGTGTGTGTTTACATTGAATCAGTGCTCGTTGGCAACATCATGATCCGTCGACGTGAGTGCGTTCGAGTACTCTGGAGTGCTACCGAGGGTGTTTCTAGTGCGAGCTTCGGGGTTGCCGTCTGCGTGTGGGTTTCGAGATGCGTCGTGCGGTGCATCAGCCACGAGTAACTGCAATTGGAGGCCGGTCTGCCCGTATATATACCGGTAACTTGGCCACGAGTAAGCGTAGTGTGCCGACTAACCGCTGGAGTAATTAATCCGACGTATGTGCGGACAGACATCCTCGTTTCTCTACGCAGAGTCAATCACTGACATCGATTCAGAATTCAGGCTTTCGTCGTTTGATTACTGCCTTGAAAGATTAGAATCTTGATTGGAATTCGCCTGATACGCAGAGGATAATGATAATTGATCGAAAGATAACTGAATGGTACAAATGACAGAATCAAGATTATTCACTGGATAATATACGTGAAAACTACCGATAATATCAAATGTAGAAAATATATATGTACACGTGTGAAGTGCTATTCACGAACATTGCCCGAATTTTTTCACACGTAGCCAGCACTCTCGGCTATGTAGCTACGAGAAATGTCAACATTGTTAGATTAGCAAAGATTCATCCTGTATCGCGTGTCGATTAAAAAGCTAATTAAAAAAGAGAAACACACGTTTCACCGGTATTGGCACACGCGTCAATATCGACACAGCACAGTTACGAATCAATGGTCCGTGTTGATAAACATTCTCCACTATTACGACGCGCACCAGCACGGACGTCTTTTTCAGTGACTGACCGACTGATCATCGACCGCGTGCCTGCCATACCACTTGACGTTAGCTACTTATCGCAATCGAGTCGAGGTATCGTATCGAAGAATAGAGCCAGTAGTACATCATGTGCGTCGTTTAAGTGACACGTTCGAAACAAGTGTACGTACGCGGAAGTAATTGGATCGGTTTAACGAAATATTTCAATCCGTCGAGATTGTGCAGTGTTTTTATCGCAGCGGCAGGGCTGCCGCGTCACGTGGCCCCTCGGGCCAGGGAAAAGGACACTCTGCATTGACTTTTCGTTAAGTTAATTAACCAGGAGAGCAGCCGTTCATCGGCGTCCATATTTAAATGCTGGTGAGCGTGTATCTTGACGGGCAAAGTAAATGAACGACGCCGATTACCCGAATAGATAATTAATCAAGCGAATCAGGGATCAAGCGAAAGGAAGGCATTCGTTCTGCACGACCAATCATCGGCCCCGATGTCCTGATCACCTTATAGTGCATACATCATTCGGCACGATTCGAGTGGAACGTCTTAATTAATAATCACGCGAACCCATTGAAATTCGTGTGCAGTTTCGCATATTAAGAAGGGCAATTAAAGGGAGAAGAAGCAGGAGGGGGAGAAGCGTTGAGAAAGGAACAGAAACGGACCGTAGCAATTGCGAGTGGACTTGGTCGGCGGCCTCATCGTCTACTTTTTACCTCGTTTTACGAACACCGAAAAACAGTTCTCACGCCGCACGCGAGAGGGACCTTAGACACGCACGCACGCACTCACGCACCCCTTCGAGGGTAGAACATAAGCAAGAGCAAAGAGGCCCTGTGCCCTCAGTCAACTCGATTTTTTTCATGGTTTTTTCGATCCTGTCCAGTGGCCAGTTTCGCCGTCCGTTCCGTAGAATTGCTGCACACCGATCGAAGGTGAGTTGAATTCCAATCAATCTATCCTTTATATTTTATTATCTTTCGTTCCGTTCTATCGCGTATCACGCGTCTGCTGCGAATTGAACAATGACAATTCGGATCAATATTTGCAGCGCGACGACGACAACGACAACGACAACGACATTCGGTCATGTGTTTATTTTATGTTTTTACATAACACAGCTGGCGTTACTACGCGAGAAGATCGTTTCCCGAAATTTCTCGAAAACAAACGCGTACTCTACTTGACCCTGTTTAGGAATTACGATCGTTTCTCTGCTTCGGTAATTCTTTTGATAAATTCTGTAGCTGTCGACTTGGTACATATGAAACCAGGGGAATATTGTTTCGATTGACAGTAGAATCCCGATGTGATCGAAACATGTGCGACACAAAAATAATTGTTGCACAAAATTGAGATCGCATAGGATATATTTTTGCATGCCCTCGAGCGATATTGGAGCACCGCGACACCAGTTGTATAAATTCGCCGTGGTTATTGCTATATTTTATTTCCATAGCAATTCGCAGACGGCGAACGGTATTAAATAATATTTTCTAAATAATACTTGCAAATAGTCCGCGTTCTAGATAACTGGCGAATCGTGTCGATCGAAAGAATGAAAATAATAAATTTCGTTTTGATATCGGAGCGTAAAAAGTAAGGGAACGTGCGCGCGTACATCTAGACGGCGAAAACGCTCGAGTTTTCAGGTATGTATTACGTATAGACGTATCGTCGTTGACGAAGAGCTGCAATAGCTTTTGTGCCTGTATAAGAGCTTCGTCTCCGCTCGTGCTGCACTATGTCGTGAAAGACGTGTGTTCGTGTCTGTCGCCAGCAAATCCTTGAAATCGAATTTTCCGAGACGAGGGTCCTCCTGGGGATGGAAAAGAGGGAAGGGATGGAAGAGGGAGACAGAGTGCCGGACCGGCGAGCGCGAGCGGGAGAAAATTCGTGCGTCAGTTCGGTCGGGACGAAAGAAGAAAGTAGTTGCACCGAGTGAACGTGCCGATTTCGCGTGTCGGCGTTTCCGTGCAATTTAGTCGCATACGATTTATGAAATTGCGAGTGTAGCCACCGTGCGGGGTTATAGTACTGAAGAGCACTGGCTTTTTATTGTTCAAATTTCTTCGCGTCTAAGAATGCAGAAATGCTACATCAGTGGTCTGCTATTCGAACTACGCTTGAGAGATAGAATATAAACGCTTATCTATCGCACATGAATCTACAAAAAATTTGCGCTGTTGACCTTTATAGAGTATCGATACTCTTTCGTACAAATTCTAGTTAGCATTTCGAAATTATATTTGCGCGATATTGTTATGTGATCGTCGGCAAACGTTCGCCATGCACAGTGGAATAACCGAAGCATATCGAGATTAATTTATGCAATCAGGCACTCGAAGGATGGAAAGGTTCGCGCAGAAATGGAAAAATCAAATCGTACGAGAGCGTATCGACAATTGTCGAGCATTGTCTCTAGCCAAAGCTGCGAAATATAATATATCTCTACGAAGTAGCATGCGAGTCGACACGTCCATTAGAGGCGAGAACGTTTAACAGAAATTGTGTGACGTTTCGCATGGGCATTGTATACGGCGGACAAGCGTAGGTATGCCCAAATAAATAGACCGTGTTACATAAAGAGCCCTTGTTTAAATTATATCCACGAAGGTATTGCGCTTGTTCTGCCGCGCGGGGGAGACAAAATTGCGCCATTTTCCGGAACAAATGGTTCCTACGTACGGAAGCAATACGCCAACCGTACAAAATTATAACGGATATATCACAACTTTCACCCGTGCCTGAACTTGTACATGTAATGCGTGCATATACACCTTGGTCTTTTACCTTGAATGATTCATGGCGCGAACGTAGGAAGAAAATTATCGAACGCCGAGACATGGATCGTTTCCACGAGTTGGTCGCGACTTGGAAAACATCATGCATGTCAATTACCGATCTAACCATGCTACTACAACTTGAGTTTACAATACGCAAAGGTGAATTTATTTTAGATTCAGTAATTTTACTCCAGATTTATTTCACGCGGCGAATTCGTTTATCTGGCACGAACGAAGTTACACTTTGAAAGACCTCTGAACAGAAATTTTCATGTAGACGAGATATCGATTGAGAACGACAAACAACAAGTACCTACGCTACATTCAAGTTGCTTTGTTTTTTTTTTTTTATTTTACACTGGATGGATCGTCGTTTACAAACGATTCCGCGCGAAACGAGACGACGCTGATGGAAAAATTTACGAATTGATTCGATGCTTTCGCCCGGCGTGAGCGATCGCTGGCTGTAGCTAATGATACTCGTCAAAAGAAAGACGTCGATGAAAAAAAAGAGAGACGCAACGAACGCGATACACGGAGCCAACAATGAAACGGTACGCCTGCCGGTGTTAAACGCGGATCCACAAGCGGCCCGAGTGGCTGTACTTTCAAGAAGCGATGCGTCTCTTCGAAACGTACAAACTGGTTTTGGGATACTTCTCTCTCGTGCTCGCCTCATTCTCTTTCTCACATTGCAACTCCCTTGAGGAGGAGAGTCGATCAAGCTTCTCTCTGGTGCGTTTCGGAGCCTCTCGTCTTATTTCCGAGGTTCTATCTCGACGAAAAATCTATGTCAACCAACATGTTGACACGTGTTTAAACGTAGACCGCTGGCGTTCGCGCGAGCACACGTAAAATCAGGCACACGTTGGAGCAGAAGGTAGAGGAAAGTGGTAGAGGAAGCAACGGAGCAGGGGAAAGAGCCGGAGGAAAGAGAAGGACGGAGGCGAGAGGAAAGGTAGACAGACGTGGCGGAAGAAGAAAGAGAGGGTGGGCGCCGAGTTGGAAGTCGACTTACTGGTATGCAGTGTCGGATTTCGCCTTGTCCGTCGGAAGAACGCGCTAGACGAAGAAGAGAACGGAACGGCGGTGTACACCTCCGAGAGGAGCGGAGAAACACACCTCAAGGTGTGCACACACGCACACACGTGTAACACGCATGCTCGGGTTACACCCTTCTCATGAATCAAAACTATTCGAGACTCGGAGAAAGAGATACGGAACGGAGCGCGCGAAAACGAGGCCGAAAGGGAAACAGAAAAATGTGAAAGAGACTGGGTAGAAAAAGGAAGAGGCAGTACAGAAAGAGTAGGTGGAGGAGAAGGAGAAAGACGAACGAGGACATACGTGTTTGCTTACAATAAACGGGAGGTCGTGTCGCGGTAGCTCTCACGCGTTCCCTTGATCCAAGATATAAATTTAATTTTATTATGACGTGAACCGTCCGACGCTGCCGCTGCTATCTTCGAATTGTTCTTATGCTCCCTGCAGAGGCGATCGTGCGCGAGCGAGACAACCGCGACGGCTCTCCTCCTCCTCTAGCCGAGAATGGCCTATTTCGCTGTGATGCACGGTGACCTTTCGAAATAAAAGAGGTTCGAGGGAGAAGGTGTAATTGAGATAAAGGCGATCGATCGATACTAAAAATAATATAAATAGATAATAGATTCTTACTCGCGGTGCCATGCGAACCGTGCACTCCGTTTTGCGATTTCCAAAGAGGTATATAATCAGAGATGGGACTAGGGATTATTGTTCTTCTCCATCCGGCAGGCTTACTCTATGAAATCTATGAAACCGGTCGTGATCGGGAATCGTGACAGATAGATATGCACGCCAAGGTTTTCTTAGAGAAATAAATGTTGCACAGATAGGCGAAAGGACGAACACGAAACTTGGCGACAGTTTAGTTTCACTTCTCCGTTATGTCCGATATGTTGAGATTTTCATACGATTAAGAAGCTTTAACGATCCTTTCCCTTTAACATCCAAATCATTTTTACCACTTACGTACAATGGATATTATTTCTCAAGACTGAGCAGGAAAGGTCTCTAACTTTCTCGCAAATGCTTATTTCCTATGTACGTATATCTGAAGAGCTATTAATAATTCTGAGTAAGTAGGTGGTAATTGCATTGTGATTTAGAAATAATCTTTCATCTATCCTTTCACTGGAAGCGTCGATCGTATGATCGGTGACGCGTGTAATTTGAAAAGGTACGCAAGTGAAACTCTCGCGTACCTTTTCATCGTAAAATGGAAAAACGAACAAGATGCGCGCAGCTTCTTTGGACGTAGTTGAACATTACTTTAATTAAAAAGCTTTAATTAGATCTCACGCAACAGTCTAGAAGTATAAAAACGTTTGATTTCGTTGGTTTCACGAACGCACCCCTTATCCGAGTACCTGCACACTACATCCGAGTGCATTAACGCCCGTGAAATATTTGCTCTGAAAGAAACGAGAATTGATTGCATTCCGATTTTTATCAAGATTGTCGATTAGTCGCGGCGTGATGCAACAGCATCATATCATTTCATGAATTTTATTACCTGTGTGGCAATGCTGGCGGAAAGTCGTATTACTGGAAAGGCGTAACAGCGCGCGAGATTATTGAAATGAAAATCGTCTCGGTGCGTTCCCATTCAGAGGGACGTGGGTATAGGAAGAGAGGTCACTACGCTGGCTGGTAACTAGATACTTGAGAAGTCCTCATTATAATAATTCCGCGAGTGTAACAGTCGCGCCTCGTGAACCGATATTAAAAAGGCATTGTCGTCGGGCGTATCGGTGAATCACTCCTACGTATCCGTCGAACAATGCGACGTCGGCATTATTAGCATTTTGCTCGATCCCAATGCAATTCAGTTGGATTCTATTGATCCGTGGAAAATACTTTCGCTCGACAACTTTCGCGGTTGACCCCGCCGACGTTGCAATACCGATGTAATTAACTCTTTCTCAGGAATTTCATTGGACTTCCTCTCTTAGCGGCACGCTAAGAACCACTGGCAGATTTTATACGCGTCCATCCGCCATTTTTCACTCGTTAACGTAATGAAAACTGGTTGCTCCTTAACGCTGGAGTTTGTCCAATTAAAGGTTTCGAGAGCGTCTGCTCAACGAACAACGTTTTGTTTTCCAGCCAGTGGTATTGAACAACGAAAAGCACATGATACGCGTTTCTCTTTGTCGCGCGTCATTCGTATAATTTCGTGGCAGCTTAATTCTTTCAGCAACAAGAACGATCGGAAGAAACAATCGTGGAAAAGAAACTAAATGGATAGCGAAATAATTGAACGTGAACAAAAACCAAGTTACTCGATACCCTGAAATGCCAGACGCATTATCATAATGAAAATAGCAATGAAAATTGGATTAACGCCGTCCTGTATTTCGTTACACGTTCTCTGGACCGGTCGGGCAAAAACGAGATATTGGAAGATTCATCTTGTGATTAAAAACGATCGTAAACTTGAACGTTTCGGTAAAAAATGTGCTCGTTAATGGCCTTGATGATTACGCGCTGTTTCTCCGTTCTCTGTCAGCTAAAAAGTTGAAGGCGTTTTACATTAACCGACACCGTCGTTGAACGTGAGCAAAAATGAACATTGCTAACGGGCTGATATGAAGTGTCCTAGTAATAGTTGAATTGACTTTCTTTTTTCGATAATCCAAGCGCGTTTAATGGCATGTTCGAAAATAAAAAGAAAGAAAATGAGGAAAAGGAGAAAAGAAGAGAGAGAGAGAGAGAGAGAGAGAGAGAAAATGTAGGAAGCAAAAGATCGTCAAATATTCCGTTTGTAGCAGAGACAAGTATTCGAAGTACGTTACGAACCGGCAATAAAATTGGTTCGTTCGTAAAACGTGATCCAATTTCCCGAGCGATTCGATGATTCGCTCTCGAGTCGATATAATTCGCTTCCACTTACGTCGGTGGATCAGAATTAACGTGGCCCTTGATGCTACCAAATTTCCATCCCTTTCGCCGTGCTTACCAAAAAGGTCGGCAGTAGAGTGCTATCTCTGGAAATCCAGAGGGTGGCCGGGCCCTCACGGAAGGTGGAATTTACATTACTAATGTGCAAACTACGTCAAACGAAATATGCCAAAGTATTTTATGTTGTATGAATGAATGTGTAGCCTCGGCATATATGCAGTTACGTAAGCGTGAATAAACAGTCGGAGGGCCATGGTGGCCCTGCACGCACACATACACGCGTACGCGATAGCATTCGGATAGACATGGGGACAATGCACGCTGTAGGGAAACGCGATTCGACCTGACCCGAGTATACTAGGACCAATCATTCAATTAACCCCGTTGTATACGATCCTCTTGATGCGATTTTATTTAATAAAGCTAATGTCAAACGTTCGGTCTTATAATAGAGCAGACGGAGGATATAGAGCTTCTGCTCCTACTTCATTAATAACTGTGTAGAGGTTTGTGCAGTATAGTTCCGTGGAAAGCATCACGAAAACAGATCGAGAGAAATACCACGATTTTTCGACGACGAGTAAGACGCACGACGAATCGATGCAGTCGAGACAGTAAAAAAGTAATCGTCCGACCGATTTCGAAAGACGTTAAGCAAAAGTTAAAATAACCCAACTCGGAGAGAAATCGGAACGAAACGCGTACCAAGAACCATTATTATAGGTTACAAGTTTCTTGGCCATGATTCGATTCACTTTTGCCTCATTCAGCGGGCCGATGAATGCGCGAGAACGGAATGAACGCGAGTCAATCCGTAGGTACGTGTAGGTACGGCAAGCATGGGGAACGTTCGTTATAGGCGTTTTCAATGACTACATGCAGCGTCAGTATTAGTTCCGTTTAATTAGGTAGGACGGGTAGGAACGAGGATTGGATCCATGTAAAGCGTAATCCAAGAGAGATCCCGATTGACCAACTCTGCTCGACCAGAGCAGAGGCAGCAGCAGCAGCATCGGCGGCGGATGCTCCGGCCACGTTACCAGTCCCTGCCCTCGCGATAATAGAATCTGCATGTACCATCGTGCCTCGCGAATATCGGCGATCTGGCTAGAAAGAAACGTACGCTTTGTTGTCCAATGCGCGTTCAATTAAGCGTGTCTGGCGAATTTTATCTCACTCGGATAAACATTGCCAAAAAACGACAGAAATTTCATTTCGGGTGAACAGTTCTGCAGGAGTTCCAGGAAAGAGCCAGGTTAGAATGAAAGCACGGAAAAGAGATATTTTATGCGTACAGGGAGAGGCTCGATGCGCAAAAATCACTTGGTTCGCAGATATCGCTTTTCAAAAATAAGTAATAATTTTACTAGGCAACTGGGTTATTTTCTGACGCGTTCTCTAGGCGACAACCGAGAAGCCGAAACGTCAGGATATACTCCTCGCGCGACAAAGTTTTCTTGAAGTTATGTCACCGAACGACATTCCGCTTTTAGCTATGCCCTTTGCTATCGAAGTGGTCTAGGCTCTCTGGAAGTGTTGGTGTTTTATATCATCTCGCGTACGCGGTTTTATCTCGTAAAATTGTTGTCTCCGCGGAAGCCGCTCCCTTTTTTACCTCCTCTTCCACCGAGTGTAGGTTCCATCGTAGGTGCTTTGTCACATTTCCGTACGTGTATTTTACGAAAGAAATTTTTTTCTCTTTCCTCTCGTTGCACGTCAATTCATTGGCTCTGAATAAATGAAGTTAGACAAAGATCTAATACTTCGGATGCGAATCCGAACCCATCTGATTTTTAACGAAGCTCTCGGGCTCGTTGCTCGGTCCGTAACGTAGAATTAATTTTGAAACAAAGTTCTAATACAGAGTGACTTAATTTTATTAGTAACTGGCTGGGTACGAGCGATTTTGCCGGAGTTTCGCAGTCTACTCGAACGAACGATCGAATTAAATCCCAATGGAGCTACACGACAGAAGGTAGTAGCTTTCGCATAGGCTGCCGACTTGCCCGCTCTTCTTTTTCTCCCTTTCTCTCCCCGGGCTTCTTCGTTCCTTCGCGGCAGGACGCAGCTACCAGCCAGATGAATAGATAGCGGCTAATTTTCAGCGTTCATTAGAGCTGGTTTCGTCTCTCTCTTTCTTTCTCTGTGCGCGTGTATCCCTCGTTGCGAGACGGATACGCTCGCGAGACTCGTACGACCGCGAGTGTATCAGTGACTGTAAACCAGTACAAAGAAAGAAAGAGATAGAGAGAGAGAGAGAGAGTTTGTATCGAATAAACGGGCACACGTACTCAGCCCTCGTAGCAGTCGCGAAGATCGCAGCGGGGAACATAGAGGCATGCCAAGAGAGAACAAATAAAGAGATCCGGCATCCAGGAGAAATCTAATTCCTAATTGGTGCTTCGCTCTCTGTACTCTGCTCGTGTCGGTTATCTACCGCTATCGAAGCGCACGACCGGACTCGGCCACTACCGCCGACTCTGTGTAGAAAAGGTTACAACGAACGCCGCGACCGTGGTAGGGTGGCGCGCGGACTTGCCAAGAGGAAGAGAGCGAATAATGGTTGTGGTTTAACTGTCAAGCACAAAAGGGGGTCGAAACTGTCGAATCCACGCGGCTGCACAGAGAAAGAGAGAATGAAAGGAAGAAAAAAAGAAAGGGAGATAGGGAGAGAGAGAGGGAGAAAGAGAGAGAGGGAGAAAGAGAGAGAGAGAGAGAGAGAGAATCGGTAGGATGCCCGAGGATAGGAGTATAAAGCCCTCCTGGGCTCGATTACAAAAATTGAATGTAGCCTCACCTGTCAGTCGACGCAACAGACTGCACGTTACCGTGTTAGATACAGCCGCGGATCATTTTATACCACCGTCGGGATCGGGACTCGGCCTCGGCTCGTTCGCATATTAAATCGGTCCGCGAAGGGGCTGCTGGGTGTCGTTTGCAATCATCGGGAATCGTGCACGTCGTTTACGACCATGGTAATTTCCATCAGCTACCGCGACAGCTTCGCTACGTGGCTATTTTTCACCGCGGCAATTTGCGATCGCATCCCGCGACTGGGAAAAACGCGTAACGCAACATCGATCTTTCAAGTGTCTATAAAGATGTTTGGCCGAACGACACGCGAAAAGCTACACAGCTATGTGAGAAAAAATTAGTAAGAAAAACAAAAAAAACACTCACGTGTCTCCGGCGTAAAATGAATCTCCTATACGTGTATTTATATGTACAGGCTGTTACCAACGCACGTCCATTAAAAGCGATATCACGCGTTGTTTCCAGCGATCGTTTGGTCACGCGTTACGTGCGCAAATCTGAAGTGCGCGTTCGCCGGTAGTTTTAATGGAATGCCCTTTGTCCGGCGTACGCTTTCCGCGAATGAAGACGCAAAAGTAGCCTGTTAACCGGCCCGGCAAGTACTTCTGACAGCGAGACGTTATCCACAGTTATTATTCAGTCTCTCACCTCCCACGCCCGTGTTTATTCGAATACAAATGTGCCGTCGGGAGTGTCATAACTGCACTCGATCACGACGTAGTTCACAGCACCGGCGACGCCGTCTATTTTTCTTCTGACCGTTCCCTCGTGTTAGCATCCGGACCGGACAATGAACGTACAAATACAAGCTGGACCAGCGAGTACTTGGCCGCCGCGCCACGTAGAGATCTCGGTATTCTTATGCTAAAATCGTTGACGCCCGAGCTGACACGGTTTTTCGAGCGACGATCATTCAACGCCTTGGGTGCGGACCCGACACGTCGCTCCCCCGTGCGTTACTCCTTGCATGCTAATCAACGATTCGATGTTAAATTACGCGCACCGCCACCGACCGTCCGCTCCTCGCAAACACGAGCCACGAGCTCGTGTAAATATCTGTTCTATTCCGTCCAACAAAATCCGCGCACCGACAAAAACGCACGCCCTCTAATTTACGTGGTCGAATCAACTCGTAGAAATGTCACCGTGGCAACGAGAGATTTATTAACTGGAAGAGTGGCGTCGTTGTTTTCCTCGCGGAAAATGAACCGAGTTTTTTTTTTTTTTTTTTTTTAAAGGGGCGTACGTAGATTTAAACTAAATGTTATGAATTTCGAGTGCTCCGCGAAATTTCTCCGTAACACGAAGCGAGAAACATCGCGTTTTACATACATTTTTAGATACATTCGTAAACGTAGAACTGCTGCAAGAGAGATTAGAAAATTACTTCCGATTATCCGATAAGTTGCTTGTTTGACCGAGGCGGACGATCTGAAGTACGTGCTACGAGGTGCTGCTCCAATCTCGGTTGCATCGTTAATGAGGCGTGAGTCACGCAACTAATAGAAGAATGCAATTTGATCAATTATCCGACGAGTCGGAGGAATAAGTTCCTCCATCCAGTGGATATAGCCATTATATTCAGGGTTATATTCAGGGTTCAATTGCCGGTCGAGCAAGGCTTTTCTCTCGTGCCGCGACGTACATATGAGCTTATCAAACTAAGGCGCAGCAGAGTCATCCGATAGGGGTATGACTCACATCGATGCACATTGATGTGTTCGTCTCGCTGTTAGTTTGAAACGAGCAGGCCGTGGTACTCGAAAAACGGTGCAATTCCTAATAATTTGCATCGGAAAAGGTAAAACGCGAGGTAAAACGAACGGGGGAAAAAAGCAGAAAAGCGGGAAGAGGAGTGAAAGAAAGAGTAGTTGGGAGGAAGGGATGCAAAACATGGGAGAGTATCTTTCTGAGAATAAACGGCGGGCTAGCTGTGATACTCTTAGCTATTCTGTAATTGGCCGCGCAAAGTGAGACGCATTCTTATTTTCCCCGTTTTGTGCTTGCTCCCGTTTGAGCGGGACGTGCACTCTTAAACGCCGCGGTTTCTAAGCGCCGGATATACGATAATTGCTGGCAACAGTCGCGAGGGCAGTGCAATTGTAAAAACAGGTCTCTCTCTTTTCCTGCCTTCCTGTGTTGCAACGAAAATCTCACTTGCTCGGCCTACTGCCTGTGATTTCCAGAATTGCAGTCGACAGTTGGCCCGTAATTGCAGTCGAAATAATCGGCTTTAGACCCACTGACCTCTCGGCCAATTGGACCAATTTCGTTTCGTAAGGCGGTCGACAACGCCCAAACGATTTCAAAGAATACTAAAAACACAGTTTGCGAAAGTTTCGCGAATGGATCGAACAATGGCGAAACAAATTTACGTTCACGGATGCTACATGAGACTGGATGGCGTGCTAAGGGAATCGCCGCAACTTTGTACCCATTTATTGAGCGCGCGTATCTAACGTCTACCACGCTTTAAGGGGGAAATACTTTCCCCCGTTGTATTTCTTTGCAGTAGGATTGCGCGAGGCCTACGAAATCGGTATGCATTATGGATTCGCGGAGTGACGGTCGCGTCTCAAATAAATCGGCGTACAAAGTGCGGCGGGAGCAAAAGTTGATCTATTCGGTAGTCATACGTATAGGGCCGGCGGATCGCTGCCGACGCTGGTAATGCGAGCAATTTATTCGTTACAGTCGGGCTGATTCAAGTTCGACACGACGACCCCGTCCCCACGGCCCTCTTATTCAAATTGTATCTTCCAGGAGCCATTTTCGATCACAACAACGGTATTGACAAAACCGTTCCCTCATGTAAAATGCATGAGGACAGATTTTTTCTTCTTTTTTTTTTCTCTCTCCTTCTTTCCTCCCTCCGCGTAGCGGCGCGGCGGCCACGTAAAAGTCACACTCGGAATTTCGCGCTGGAAACGCGTCACCTTGCCGCGCATCTGGAAAACGCTCTGCTCCTCGTTGTCATTTTCTCCGAGATTCCACCGAGACTCCGAGTCAACTACGTGCAACTTCAGTTTCGTTCTTTCCCCGCTCTCTCCCACCCCCTCCCTCCGCCCCTCTAGGCTCTCTTCCGTTCATCGGCCCCGTCGTCTATCCCCCGTTGAAAGGCAAACAGGAGGTAGCAACGCGAGCAACGCTGTAAACGCAATTTTAATAAAACGCCGACGCATCTCGCAATAACGGAGTAAACTCGGCGATGCTACGATCCGCCGGTTGTACGTATCGGCGAACGATGAAACTCGATTTCGGAAACGTCGGGGAAGCGTAATGGGGAAAAATGAGTTTTAAAAGTAAATGCGGGAAAACGCAAGTGGAGTAGAAGAGCCGGCGCGGCGCGGCGCGGCGCATTCGCCGGGTAGGACATGGGAAGCTGGTGGCGGCGAGCTGCGCGCCGCGCGCCGCGTCGGATGGCGCCCACTAAAAAGGTCTCTCGACTCACCCTGCCGCCGCACCCCTTGCTCCCTGCCGTCGCTCTCGGGCCGCAGAAAATTGCAATATCTCGGATTAAGAAGTAAAATAGCTTTTATTGGCGCAACGTAGCGTGGCGCAGCGTGGCTCGATAGAAAAAGGCTGGTCGAGATCGGATGGATAATAATGCCCGTAACTTTCGCAATTCCTGCTAAATGTAGTGAGCCGGCCGCGTTCGGTTAACTACGGGTATTACGGTCTATCGCGCTTTTAATAGCCGGCTTAACGTTCTTCCCCGACGTACCTTGGCCAGCCTGTCTACTAAATGCGTAAGCAGAACGCGTGTAACGTTCGGGAAATGCAGCCGTGCGCGAGAACGGCATGTCCTTTGCGCGTGAAGAAAAACGTGCGAACAATCGGGAGACAACTCCCCGAGTATTAAGCGCGTTGCATTAACGTGAATCAGAGGCAGACGCGCCAAGTGAAACGAACCG